>NW_020523821.1:0-65532 GCF_003368295.1 Carassius auratus | reverse complement strand
CACAGATAACATCATGTGCAATAAACCTAAAGTCTTACGAATAGCACTGTGCATGGGACTTTTTTGAATGGAAAAACAAAATCTAATTTTAAATGTTGTTGCAAGGATTAATCATAAGTATAATAGTAAAATGTGGTAATGTCCAAGTTTTGTTTCTCTGAGTAAAAAGTCTAATAGGAAACAACTCGGTCAGTTTGTAGATAAAAGGGCGGGCTTAAGCTCTGTCTGTTTCGCTTCCTGTGTATTTCATCAGTAATGAAACTGAAAACTAAAACTGTGTTTGCACTGTTCAGTTCAAGCGCACTGTGCTGATAAGGAAAATTAATCTTTAATTAGGAAGGGAGTGACTTATCCAGCCACAAAACATCAGCAGCTTCTCTATATATTGTTTAAACACCTCGAGGATATGACACTGGGAGTGGCTGAACTATCCAGTATTACAGGAAGATCATGACATACGAGAAAACCATTGGGTCGGCAAGGACAATATAAAGGTAAGATGATTCTATTGCCTATTTCATGTTGCCAGATTAATTTGTGTAAGTATAGTATTTAATTCTTATCTATTTTCAGTCACCGTTTACTCTAATTGATTCTTTTTCCATAAACTAAAAGTCTTATTTCTAATCAACATTCACTTTTTGTGTTACACAGCTGAAAGAAAGCCATACCCAGCATGACTGAGTGACTAAAGTTTTACTAAGAGTCCTAAAGAGACAGTGTCATGAAGTTATTGTTATAAGGTTTTTACTTTAATCAGCAGTTTATGTCAAATACACATAATTGTGTGATTTGCTAATTGTGTCATAACACGACTTGCAAAGTATTTGTCTTTCATTTATATTCATCTAAATTTAAAAGTTGTGTTGGCAGGCTAATCATTTTTAATTACCATCCGTTTTATTAAAAACAATGAATTACTGTATGTAAAGATGTTTTTAAAGCTAATGTTCATTAAGTCTCAAAGCTGTAAATGTTAACTGCTCAAAATTAGAATGCATAATTACAATAACAAAATGGGAATTATGAAATTTTGTTCTTATTGGAAATTATTTCTTTTCACAGGGCTTTCATGTTTTCTAAAGCATGGCTCTTCCAGGAAATCATCATTTTCTTCAAACGTTAAAACAAAGGTTCAGTCTGTGTGTCAGATGTGATAAATGCTGTAAAAAACACGATGATATTTCATACTCACTTAACCAGGTCATCCATAACTGCGCGAAGACATCTTGCTGATCAAGCGGAAACGTAAAAAATTCAGTGTGGAGGCCTGTTGCCCCCCGGCCAGGCCGTCCCAGACCTAACAAATATGTTGTTTGTCGGTACTACCACTAAAGAAACTGGATGCAAGCAGCATGGAAGTAGATGCACCTTTGCTAGATGTTCAGAGGAAGCAGCACTATGGAACGTCATGAAAAAAGAAAACTTGACAATTCCTCAGATTGTGAATATGACAAAACAAAACCAATGGACACCACAGTCAAAGTCTGGAAGGAAAGGAGGACAGTTTGCCTGCACATTATGTCAAGTTCACTTCCCCACAGCTGAGAAACTGATGAACCATTGTTTCACTGTGAAGCACAGGAGACTGATCTTTGAAGATACCTCTCAGTCTTGGAAGCACCGTGATCCGCCATCAACATACAAAGACCTGAAATTGTGTGAAAGGTATTTATATTAAGTGTGACATGTTTGATTGAGTCGGAGTAAGATAAAGCAGCATGTTCTCCTATAGATCCCTGATATGCGAGTATGGTGATAATTGCAACAATGGCACACAGTCGAGAGGAACTTCGTGAATGGGAAAAACGAATCAAGGCTACGCGAAAAAGGGTCAGGGATGCAGCCGAGAAGGGTCTACTGTCCTATCAGGACAAGCTTTGGAGGAATACAGATACAGCAATGACAAGAAATGATTGTAAGTGGGCTATTCAGTAGTAAACAGTATAATGTCATTAGTGAGTAACGCTCTTGGACAGTTTCCCAAATGTTGACAGATGTACCTCTGACACTTTGCATTGCTACTTGTAGTTAATTAGGACCTCGTTTTAATACATGCTAACAAATACATTTTATTAACTCATGCAATTTTTTTATTATATATTTACAACCAAATATTGAGTATAATTGTGGATTTTTACAATTGCTTTTCACAATGTCATAAACATTGATTGAATCAATATTCCTGCAGGTAGCGACACCCTTCCTGATGTTTCTATCAGCTGTGACCAAGATATAGACAGTGTGTATGTAAGGAAAAAGGGAATAGAGTGTACATGGAATTTTACCATAACTTCTAAGGTTTGTATTTAACACATTTACAAAGTTTGTCTTAAAGGTGCCACATAATGCATTGATACAATATTTTAAATTGTTTTCTGATGTCTGATGAGTGTGTATCCAAAGTTTTTTCTAAAAATACCCCACAAATAATTTTTTATAGCTTCTTGAAATTTGCCACTTTTAGGGAATTGAGCCAAACACTGTTTATGTGTATGTCCCCTTTAAATGAAAATGAGCTGGTGCTCCCGCCTCCCTTCCAGCATTGCCAAGTCCAATGGTTTCCCGTTGAAATTTGGTAACTTTAACACTTTTGCCACGGGTTGCTTCTACGTGTTCACGGCCGGGGTTTTGGTGCAAAAACCTGGCAACTCTGCTCCATTCTCAGAAGAGTGTGGAGCTTCTAGAGCTCATGATTGTGGCATTCCAGTGTTATACGCACAAATTGTTGGTATTGATCCCTCTTTCAGAAGCAATCTTTGCACAACTCCAGTGCTGAACTGACCCTAGTTTGTCAGGCAGTCGAGTCCGGTGTAAAATCTTAGCACAAAGTATTGGACTTTTAAATTTTAATTGAAAATGACATCAAAAACTTTTCTGAAGACAATAAGTTCCTTTCAAAAGGGATATTTATGAGCTCATGTTTATTCAGTGAAGTCAAAGCATTTTGAAAAATAAATTTGTGGTGGTCAGTGTTGATATTTTGGCGTGCCGCCTCAAATAAATCAATGTATGGGAAACCCTGAAATGTATAATGCAGAATCCAGATTTTTAAGGTCTGTAATTGGCCAAGCACCTATGTAACATTTTTAGACAGCTGAAAGTGTGTGTCAGTGTTGTCGGATAGCCTCTGCAAATTACATTGATCTGCATGTTCATACTCACTTAAATCCCTCCAGGAACCTTTAGAAGTTATTGCTTTACTCAGAAGGGTTCTGGGAACAAAATTCAGCCTCGGCAAAGACCCCATGAGGAACGGACATATTCCACTGGTTCTTGTTTTAAAAAGAGCCAAACAGGTAAAGATTGACTATTTCTTACAAAACTCGTAAAGAAGCTTTTACTAGTACTTATTAACGGTTAAACTCCCAAGCTCACAAATTACTTTCACCTAAATTATGATTTGTTTCTGCAGATTATGAAGTCACAGTTTCCTTCAAAACTGACCATCCAGGCTTGTATGAGCAGTGGGTAGTGTTTGACTTCAACACGAGACCTGTACTACGACAAAAAATCAAGGTCAGAGTTGGAGAGGATGAGTGCAAGAGAACACCAGTCACATGTCCAACACCTGACGTTCCCAAAGAAAAACAAGAGTCTGCCAGGAATCTTGAGCCCTGGAATGAGGAAAGCATGGAAATCATTCCTTTTGTTGAAAGAGAAGAGACAGAGAGAGAGCTGATAAACAGATACAAGCTCATCATGATAGATGAGATGAACAGTGTGATTAACCGTGACAACTACAAACACAGGATGCACAATTTTTTATATCAGGAGGAAAAGGTCGACGGTGAACTGCTTACCAGGTATATACATAAATATATTTCATAGGTGTAAATCCAATACTTTACAATTGATAACAATTCTAAAGTTCTCTCCCTATCCCAATATACTTCCAGACTAAATCTACGAGGGACTGCGCATTTGCAAAATTGCCTGTCAGATGAAAGGTTTGGTTTGAAATGTGCTTATCCCGGGACACTTCTTGCTGCTGTGCCTCTGTCTCACACACTCACCCCTGATGCTCCTCAAGGTTTCTTAGTGAAAAGACATGCTATCAGATCTCTTGTTCGTGTCGTGAAAAACAATGATTATATTGGGCCTATTTATGAGGCTCAATTTTTGAAGGATGCTGCCAGTGAGACACAAATAATATTGCAGCTTTCCAGACAGTGCTGCACTGATTTGAAGCTGCAGAATGGACAGCAGTGTGAGATGGAAGTCCAGTTCCAGCTAAATCGCCTCGGGTTCTGTGAGATGCACAAGGCCGTTGATGATCTCCCCAACTTAGACAAAGTTTTGCCTAATCTGAAAAACAGCAAGTTCTGTATTTCTTCCCAGTCAGATTCAGGAGAGTTAAATGAGAAGCAGCAAGCAGCAATGAACTTTGTTCTTGGTGTAACAGACAACAGTTGCAGCATCCCACCTTTGTTGATTTATGGACCTTTTGGAACAGGGAAAACTCGAACCCTTGCAAAGATGACCCAAGCTCTTGTGCAGCAACCACAGAACAAAATCCTGATTTGCACACACACAAACAGGTAAGGAATCACAATTTGCCCTTCAAAAAAAAAACGTCCACCTACTTACATTTAGTAACACTCATAATGGTGGATTTGGCATTAGGATTGCTTGTCAATCGCTTGTCAATCAAACTCCTAACAAAGAGTGAATTCAGTGGCACTTCAGAGTATTACTCCACAGGAGTAGGTCATCCTTCAGCTAAGAATAATGTAAATTTCTTTGCTGGTTCGTGCTTGTTTGTTTCTGGCCTAGCACAGTTAAAATTATTGTGGCAACACTGACACACCAACATCAGTCTTTTCAACCTTTTTATATACATTTTTTTAAATTGCATTTTTCAAGCTCAAACAGTAGAGCAAGGTGCAAGCAATGGCCAGGTCATGGAATTGATTCCCAAGGAATGCATTAACAAATCAAATGCATACCCTGAAGGCACCATCATTTTGGAACAAGAGTGTCTGCAAATTTATTTGTTTATTGCAGTCATTGTAAGCTACAGTTATGTCTCTTTTTTTCTTGATACAGTTCTGCTGATCTTTATGTAAAAGGTCATTTTCATGAATATGCAACCGTTCATCGTGAGGCCAAACCTTTGAGAATAAAGGCAAAGGAAAGCAATCCAAGAGCTACTGATACCATCACTCTACAGTACTGCCATTTATCCAGAGATAGCAATCAGTTTGAGTTTCCTGATAAAGCTGTTTTAGATTCTGCAAGAATCATCATAACAACAACTGCCGTGGCTCGTTTCTTCCATGACATGAACCTCCCTGAAAACTACTTCAGCCACATTCTGATTGATGAAGCTTCTCAGATGTTGGAGTGTGAGGCTCTTATGGCCCTGGGCTTAGCAGGTAAAAATACACGTGTTGTTTTAGCAGGAGATCACATGCAGATGGGACCCAAGCTCTTCTCTGTGAGACAAGACAAATGCTCAGAACATACTCTGCTCAATCGCCTCTTCTATTACTACCAAGCTGAAAACAGTGATGGCGCCAAACAAAGCCGAATCATTTTCAATGAAAACTTCCGTTCCACAAAGGACATTGTGGATTTTGTATCAACACATTTTTATGTAGGAAAGAGTGATGTGATCAAAGCTAGAGGAAGTGTGCCTCCTCATCCACAACAACATGCCTTGCAGTTCCATCATGTAAGAGGAGAATGCTTTTTGGACCCAACAAGTATGTCCTGGTTCAATGTGGAACAAATTCTAAGTGTTGTTGACATTGTGCAAGGAATAATGAAGGACTGGCCTAAAGAGTGGGGTGATAAAGATCCAGAATCAGTCTGTGTCCTTTCTCAAGGCAGACAGGTATCATACCCATTGCTAGTTACTATTTTATATAATACTTGTATTAATGGCATCCTGCTATTGTATCAATATTCATCTAATTGTGTTTATACCAGATGTTTGTGCCTCTTTTGTGGTTCAGGTGTTGGAAATTAGGCAAAGACTGCGTCAGCTGAAACTGCCTCGTTTCACTGTGGAAAATGCTGAAAATGTGCAAGGTAAAGATGATGCATTACTCAAATGTAATACTATGCCATTATTATGTTCATACACACTTTTAATGCATGTAATTTACAGAGCATACTCCTTTTTCCATATATTTCAGGAAAACAGTTCAGAGTAATAGTGATTTCCACTGTGCACACCAAGGACAGCTTATTGGAGACGGACCGGACCTGTCTTGAGTTTTTTAATGACACACGAGTGCTGAACACAGTTATGACAAGAGCCCAGTCTCAAATATTTGTTGTTGGAGATGCAGCTGCACTTTCTTGCCAACAATTGGGTACATGCTGGAGACTATGGAGATCATACATAGAAGACTGTGTCAAAAAGGGAAGTGCCCATAACTTTACCTTGGATTCCTTAAAACAAGATCTCCTTGAGATATCTGAGCTCTGCAGAAGTGAGGATGAAGAGAGCAGTGATAGTGAATCAACTACATCTGAAATACCAGACACAGAAGATCCAATACTTCAAGAGCTTCTTGATGAGAGCAAAGACATCAATGTTGCATTGACAGAGGAAGGCTTGTTTCCAGTTTTTCAAAATGAACAAGTTGTCAGTAGTATGAACAACCAAATTGCAGAAATGGATGAAGAGCAGTCGTTCACTAACTCTAACCTTCGCAAACAATGTGAGCTGGTCAAAAAGTTTCATGACCATGGCTATGCAATACCACTTGACGAGCCCACTCAGAGAATTGATATCAAGGGTAGAAGGAATATCGGACAGGCATTTCCTGGAGACAAGGTAACAGTGGAGATTCTGAGTCAGAGATCGAATCCTCCCATGGGAAGAGTGATCAACATCCTTGAAAGTGCAGATACTGTCAAAGAATTTGTCTGCACCATTGACAGATATGACAATCAGGTGATGACGCCTATAAACAAATGCATCACCAAAATTTTCACACCATTTTCAAAGGGAAAACTAGACCATGTTGCTGTAAGAAATCCAGAGAACCGCAGAGTAAAGTGTTTCATCAAAATAAATGAAGAAGTACGTAGAAAATATCTCTTCGTTGTCAGAGTCCTTATGTGGAGAAAGAATGGCAGTTTCCCCTTGGGGACAGTTGTGGAAGTGCTTCCTGAAATCACAACTTTAGATAATGGACTGAATATACTCGACATAGAGTATCAGTTGAGGAGAACACTTTCATCATCTTTGAGCAGTCAGATGAAAGACATTCAAAGTCTCAATTTATTTGATAAGGGACGAAGAGATTTCCGCATGCTCCCAACATTCACCATTGATCCTGCTGATTCACAAGACCTTGATGATGCAATCAGTGTACGGGATTTAGGTGAGTGCTATGAATTAGGAGTTCACATTTCTGATGTTGCAAGTTTTGTGGCTAAAGACAGTAAACTGGACAAATATGCAAGACAGCAGTGTACTACATTCTATCCCAGTGGGAAAGAACCAGTACATATGTTCCCTAAAGAACTAAGTACCAATTTCTTTAGTTTAATCCCTAACCAAGACAGACGAGCAATCTCCTTGATAATTCAAGTAGATACTAAGACACACTGCATTAAGGAAAGATCATTTTGGAAGTCTGTCATTCGCTCCAAGAAAAATTTTTCCTATGATGAAGCTGAGGACATCATTGAAAATCATCAGAATTTTGACCCGCTTGAAATCTGCCTTGTGAAAGCATGGACCTTTGCTGAGGTCCACAGGAGATTGAGGAAACAGGATGACTGGTGCTACAAACAGCCAGATGAAGACACGACTTTGGGAAGAAGGCAATCTCACCTAATGGTAGAAGAGATGATGATCATGTTTAACCACATGGTTGCAGAACGTCTTCTGTTTGATGAAACAACAAGGAGCATAACTCCACTGAGGTGCCAGGACAGGCCAAACAGTGAAAAGCTTGCTGACCTTTTTGACAAAAATTCCTCCTTGATTCCACTTTCTGTCCACTTCTCAAGTAAAGTTAATGAATATGAACGTGTGTCTCATGAACTGAATAACCAAGGTTTGATCCACCGTAGAGCCATGCCAAACCCTCAGGCTGGCATTTCTGGTTCTGAAACCTTCCCCATATTAAAATCTGTTTTGAGATGGTTGAAGACAGCAGCAGAGCAGAAAAATATCTACAAAGTAATTGACTTTATTGCATCTGATGAGATTCATCCCCAACTTCTCCCTTTTGCTGTTGCATTTAGGAGACTGTTTCACAAATCATGTATTCTGCGCTCAAACTCAACACATGTCTCAAGAATTGGCCACTATGATTTGGATCTTGACAGCTATACATGGGCCTCATCTCCAATCCGCCGATATATAGATGTCATTGTCCAGCGTCTTCTTCATTCTGTAAATGACAAAATCAATGTTATGTACACAGCTCGTGACATTGACCTGTCTTGTATGGAATTTTCCAGGAAAAATGACCAACAGTCAGCATATGAGAGGAAATCTAATGCTCTACATTTTGCATTACAACTGTCGACCCAAAGCAAAAGGAAGGTGGCATACATTGTGGAACTCAATGCATCAGGGGCAAACTTCAGATTATCCTTCCCACTTAACAGAACCTCTATATCAGAAAACTTAGACATTATGTACAGGGATCTTCAGTTGGCAGATCAACCACAGTTTGATGAAACCAACAACTGCATGATCTTGAAATGGGTGCGAAGGATATATTCATTCTCCAATCCTCACATCATTGCTGAAGTGAAACAGCAAAATCCAAACTCAAACATGGCCTATGTCTCTACAAAGACCTGGAAAGGCCTATTAGCTGCTCTTAGAGAGGAAAATTGGGAAAGATTGTTTCCCCTGATCGAGGAGCTTGACCTTAGCTCAAGAATCCATGCAAGACAATTCAATGAAAGACTGAGAGATGCTAAGAGTTCAGAAAAATCTGATCCCATGCACACTGAGCATTACGCCGAACTGTCACTAAGAATAAAGCAAGGTGATGCAGTCGAGGTACAGCTAGGTACAGCCACGACAAGAGGACTAATGACACCAGCAATTCAGCTGTTTGTTGTACATCCAAAATTTGAGATTTGTTTGGAGCATGTGAAAGATCCAATCAAGTGTTTTTCAAAATATGCTTCCCACTCATCACGGAACTCATACAAGACATACATGGACTATCAGGGAATATGGAAACCCATGTGTGAAATGGAGTCGGCCTCCAATGCTGTTGCTGAAAATGAGAGCATTCTTATTGAAGATGCAGCTTTGATATGGAAAAATTCTCATGAAAAGAAGCTTCACGGTTTTTTTCTCCTCCCACTTGACAAAAAATCTCAGTGGTCCATTGAATGTGACCTCAAGAACAGTTTCCTCTGCATTCGAACTAAGATTCGTCCAAGTCAGAGTAGTCCGTCTCAGTCCACAGCTCTCATGGATATTTTCTCTATCACTTGGATGGCTCATGGCATAATTACAAAAGTTGAAGAAACAGAATCCAAAGAACTGAAGAATTTGCAAATTGATTTTCAGATTAACCAAATGCCCATGACAAAAATTCCAGAGGAAATATTTGGCGAGAAGACGAAATTTACTCTGGAGCTGATTCCAAAGCTTCTGCCAGATGTGTAAGACTATAGATTATAGATACTATAGCATACCAAATGTGTAAATATGTATCCTTTATTAATTTTAACTTTGTTTAATTTCTTTTGCAGCCGCAAAGAAAATGCAATTATTAGTCTCACCAAAGCTAACCAGCTTGTAAGAACTATAGCCATTGGTGGAAGAATCAACTCTGAAGGAGGTATTAAAGATTGGCTGCCTCCTTATAACATCTTGTACATCTGTATTTCACACTCTATTTTCAGATCTAGTGATTTTCTAGCCATGATTTTTAAACGATCTCTTCAAATGTAGTTTAACTAATTCTACACTAAATCTCCTCAAAGGACCTACAATTTTGAAGCAGATGCCAGCCAGGTTTGAGATTGATAATTATCTCTCTTCTGGATTTTCCAATCTAAACAACAGTCAATGTAAAGCTATAAAAGAGGCACTGGCCAACAAGTTCACTCTTATCCAAGGCCCACCAGGTGAGAGATATTTTCAGACTTTTTTTGGTATCATAAGGCTTGTTCTTGATTTTCAGTCCTTTCTTTTTAAATTACTGTTATGCATTTTCACAGGCACAGGAAAAACTGTTGTTGGTGTCCATATTGTGTACTGGATGCTCAAGGATATTCAAAAACATCCTGTCCACAATTCACAGAAGAAGAGAGCTGTTCTTTACTGTGGGCCTTCAAATAAATCTGTGGATGTTGTAGCAGGTAATTTTGTGTTTTATCTATATTATATAGTCCATACATTTTTTTTGGCAAAAGTAGTAGATTATCCAGTTATTATACTTGAATTTTACATTTAGTATGCATAGTAAATATTGCAGAATTAGTAAGAATGTCATAGTATCTAGTATGCTAGTATGTGCCACTATTAAAGCAGCAGTAACACAATTCAGATTTAAATAACATCACATCATCAACATTACTACACTTTAACAAATTTGTTACAGGTCATCTCCTAAAACTTCGAAATCAACTTAGACCTCTCAGAGTCTACAGTAATCAGATGGAGATGTTGGAATTTCCTTACCCAGGCTGCAATCTGAAGCTGTCACGCAATTCAAAAAGAGGTGAAAAACCCAACACAGAGCTCAGGTATTTCCCAAATACTGTCAATGTATCACTTATTTGAGTGTAGATGCTATAACTAAGAATGTATTGTGTATGCATGACACGTATTGCTTTCATTTTATTAGCTCCATTGCACTTCACCACCTGATTCGAAAAGATGGCAACCCATTCTCCACACAAATACTAGCTTTTGATATGAAAATTGCAAGAGGAGATGAACTCACTAATGAAGAAAAGAAACTGTAAGTTTTGTTTGGACACAACTTCATAGAAATGAAAATTAATTTAAAGGTGACAAAAGTTGCAACAAAAAAAAACTGTTGTTTTAAAGCTTCAGTGAAACCCTCAAAAAGGCTCGAAAACATGAATTACTGTGGCATGATGTCATCTTGTGCACTTGCACAGCAGCCTCGCACCCTGCCTTAGCTGATGCCCTCGACTTCAAACAGATCATCATTGATGAATGTGCCATGGCAACTGAACCCGAAGCCTTTATTCCACTAGTGGCACATAAGCCTGAGCAGGTACTGTACGATTCCAAAACAATTTTTTTATCAGACAAATACTTAAACCTGGACAGTAGCAGCATGGATTGGTTGTTTAACGCATAATAAAGGTTACTGGAGGCTTTAGCTTACCATTCACATCATTATAGGTAAAACAAAAAGTGTTCTGTTTAAATTATAATTGCATTGACCACAACTTGCATTACTTCTGAATCTACTTGTAGTTTCTTATCCAACTAATTTGATGTTGTAGATTGTTCTTCTGGGAGATCATATGCAGCTGCAACCTGTAGTCCACTGTGATGTGGTGGAGCGATTGGGAATGAGCAAATCTCTTTTTGAACGTTACATGGAGAAAGCATTCTTGCTTGACACTCAGTACAGAATGGTAATAAATTATCACATTATAGCTTTACTGTATTTGTTTCTAAACATTTATGTCAGTTACTGTTCTTTAGATGACTGCTCTGTTTTTTATGTAAATGTATAATCAGCAGTAGTATTTATTATAACTATATAATTATAACTATATTAACTATATTTTTACAGTGCACATTAATTAAAATTCAAATGTTTCAGTTAAATATATTGTCTCTTACAGCAAGAAGACATTTGTGCATTTCCATCTGAAGAGTTCTATGAAGGAAAGTTAAAAACTGGAATATCACCCAAACCAAGTCTGTTCCTTAGTAAATCAAGGCAAACGTGCATTGTCTTTGGTCATGTTGAAGGAAAGGAGAAAGGTCTGGTGGTATCGACTGAACGGGGGAATGAAAACTCAAAGGCAAATGTGGAAGAGGCAGAAGAAGTGGTAAGAGCACTTTAGTAGATTAATTAAAGTGGATTTTGGGCTATAGTTAAAATTAAAATGTATAGCCTCTTATGTTGCACACACACTCTTAGCATATTATTCTGATAATTAATTGAAGGATGCCTCTATTATCCATATACATCCACAGAGGTCTGCTATGCCCCAAATATGCACAATATGCGCTCCTGATGATCACCCATGTAGATATTTCACATGCTGCTATTACTTTTGTCTCTCACTCCACGGTTTCTTAACAATTTTCATAACAAAACGAGCTAAAAAAGCTAGTTGGCGCCATCTTGCGTTTCAGAACGCTCAATGACTACAAAACGGTCTACAGTCATTTTAACCTGACACCACGGGTTATTCATCTTTAACATATACGCCAAATAATGGAACAAATACCGAGTAAATTCTGTTATTTTCACAAAACATTGATATTAATAAACTTACTTACCAAATAACCCCATCTGATGCACATAGTGTTAGATTTACGTTCTTCTCCCAGCTTTTCATTGGTCAATGGCGCTGGGCGGCAAATGTTGGCGGTTCCCTATCATAGGTCACTTCGATGCTGCGGTGACGTCACCACGTATGGGAACACCTCCGGTGTGACGAATGTCTGAAACCCTATACCATCCCGCCAATCCTATTGGCCAAATGGCGCATAGCACCACCCTACGCATGCGCACGCATGATATACCTGGGTGCAGCGCGCCATTTCGCTCAGATTTCATTCCTTCAGGAATAGCGAATCTTCTGTGCCCTATCATCTCACGTTCTCCAGCGATTTTCTTCGAGCAGTGTTAACTCCTCTTTCGCGGACGCGATGAGTCAACGAAAGGTAAGAGCCGTATATGGGTTTATCACAGGGAGGCACTCATGAGAGATTCGTTTGCAGCCTCTCTCATGTTCTCTCTGTGATAGCCTACGGCTATGGTAAAATAAGAAAAGTATCCGCGCTCTGGAGTCTATTTCTTCAGTCGCCTCGCGTCTAACCCCCACCGTTCGCTTCTGCGGTCGCCGAGGCCCCGCACGAGGTGTTGGTTAGGGGCGATATGTGCGGCTTGACTATGAGTACAGTGATGCACTGGAGTTTTCCACTTGCTCGCTCTCCCCTACTCGAGCGCGTTGATCAGAGCAGTTTTGCTTTATACTATGTTGTCTAACCGCAGCTTCTACTCAGAGTAGGCTCTGACCTGCATAAGCGGTTCTCTCCCTCCGAGCGGACAGGAGAAACGCGCTTCCCCTTCCTCAGTGTGCTACATGGCGGACTGCTATTATATAGCGATGCCGTTTGACTACCTCTCTAGCCGAACGGATCGCGCCAAACTCCGCCGCGACCTAGTCTCGTCTAGACGTATCGAGTCGTGTCTATTTCGGCAAATTTTATTCTCTTATTACGGTTCTTTACGAGAAGCCTCTCGTTCTTTCCCCACACTCTAACATTGACCGTCTCGCAGCACAAGCACTTCGAGCGTCACTGAACTGAGCTGTTATTTGAGCGCCCCTCAGACACTGCACAATTCAGTCTTCAGAGTTTGAGGGACGGCACAAGAGACTGGCGAATTTGGCCAGTTTATGACGGCTCACACAGCTGCCGCGTTCTCGCTAGCGGCGTGGCCCTATGTTTATCTCGTTGGATTAAATCCTGCCGTGGACACGCTTCAGGATTATACACAACGAAACACAGCGAGTTTGACGCATGCATTTCCTTCTATGTTTGCCGGGGTCTGTGCCCTCCACTGAAGAGTGCTGTTGGACTGCTAATGCACATCCAACCCTCTCACTGCAGTCCCCACGCTCTAACATTGACTGTCTCGCAGCACAAGCACTTCGAGCGTCACTGAACTGAGCTGTTATTTGAGCGCCCCCTCAGACACTCTGCACTATTCAGCCTTCAGAGTCTGAGGGACGCCACAAGAGGCTGGCAAATATGGCCAGTTATGACGGCTCACACAGCTGCCGCGTTCTCGCTAGCGGCGTGGCCTATGTTTTCTTGTTGGATTAAATCCTGCCGTGAACACGCTTCAGGATTATATACAACGAAACGCAGCGAGTTTGACGCATGCGCTTTACTTCATGTTTGCCAGGGTCTGTGCCCTCCACTAGAGAGTGCTGTTGGACTGCTAATGCACATCCAACCCTTTCACTGCAGTCCCCACGCTCTAACATTGACTGTCTCGCAGCAAAGGCACCTCGAGCATCATTGGATTGAGCTATCATTTGAGCGCCCCTCAGACACTCTGCACAATCCAGCCTTCAGAGTCTGAGGGACGCCACGAGAGACTGGCGAATATGGCCAGTTATGACGGCTCACACAGCTGCCGCGTTCTCGCTAGCGGCGTGGCCTAATGTTATCTTGTTGGATTAAATCCTGCCGTGAACACGTTTCAGGATTATACACAACGAAACGCGGCGAGTTTGACGCTTGCGCTTTCCTTCTATGTTTGCCAGGGTCTGTGCCCTCCACTAGAGAGTGCTGTTGGACTGCTAATGCACATCCAACCCTCTCACTGCAGTCCACACGCTCTAACATTGACTGTCTCGCAGCAAAGCCACCTCGAGCATCATTGGATTGAGCTATCATTTGAGCGCCCCCTCAGACACTCTGCACAATCCAGCCTTCAGAGTTTGAGGGACGGCACAAAAGGCTGGCAGAGATGGCCAGTTTATGACTGCTCATACAGCCGCCACGTTCTCGCAATGGCGACGTGGCCCGATTTTTATCTTGGTGAATTTAATCCTGCCGTGGATACGCTTCAGGATTATACACAACGAAACGCAGCAAGTTTACGCATGTGGTTTACTTCATGTTCGCCAGGGACTGTGCCCTCCACTAGAGAGTGCTGTTGGACCGCTAATGCGCATCCAACACTCTCACTGCAGTCCCTACGCTCTAACATTGACTGTCTCGCAGCAAACAGCGCTTCGAGCAGCATTGGATCGGGCTGTAACGCCAGGCGTAAATAATAAATAATAATCCCTCAGACACTGCGCAATCCAGCTTTCAGATCTTGAGGGGCGATTCAAGGGTCTTACACAGACGACCCGTTTATGACGGCTCGCACAGCCGCCGTTTTAGTTAGCGGCAGAGCCTGATGTTCAATTCGTTGGTCTAATTCCTGCCGTGGACACGTTCAGGAATATACACAACGGGACGCAATAGCTCTTATGCATACACTTCCCCTGTGCACGAATGCCGCAGGCTTTTCCGTGCACGGACATTATGTGTATGACAGCGTTGCAGAAAGCGGAAATTTGAGACTGCTAGTATCGTTTTGGGTCGCGTGGAACGCTTGCCCGGCATTTCTCAATGGGTGTTACGCACAATTGTCACGGATACACCAATTCGTTTTTTAGAGGCCCGCCTCTTTCCGCTGAATTCTTTTCACGGTGGTAGACTTATGGTAATAGCAGTGTTGTGACAGGAGATGTCAACTCTGCTGAGCAAATGGGCTATAGAAGTCGTAGACCCCGTACTTCTCAATGCATGGATGTAGCTCTGGCCCCGTTGCGGCTCCAGGGCGTCCGTCTGTTAACCACTTGGACGATTGGCAGCGGCATTCCCCGTAATTTGTCTGGGGTTACTTCACATGCGCCCTTTTCAGTGGAAAAGTGGGCGGAAAGACGAAATATTTCACCCCGTTGTCTTCCGCATCCGACGATTTCGGTGACACGGAGTTGTGTGATGTCATTAAAGCTATGGATGCCAACCGAGTTTCTCCTACCGGTGTTCGGCTGGGGATTTGAGCTTTCCCAGAGACCGTCACGACGGATGCGTCTTTGACCGGTTGTGGAGCTGTTTGTCAAGGGCTACCAGCCCATGGAGTGTGGTCCGCTGCACAACGCAGTTGGTATATAAACCGGTTGGAATTACTGGCAGTTTTCTGGCTCTCCAGTAATTCGCGAATCTGCTGATCGGCCGTCTTGTGCTGCTCAGATCAGACAACACAGCGTTTGTCTCATACCTGAATCATTAGGAAGGATTACGCTCCCGCCCCCTGTGCAGGCTGGCGAGACATGTTCTTCTCTGGTCTCAGAGAAAATTTCTGTCGATCCGAGTTGTTCATGTCCCCGGACGTTTGAACTTCGGAGCAGATATGCTATCCAGACGGGCTCTGGAACAGGGAGAATGGAGATTACACCTCCAGACGGTGAATCTTTTATGGCGGATATTCGGCAAGCGAAAGTGGATTTATTCGCGTCAAACATGACTACGCATTGCCCGCTATGGTTCTCCCTATGCCCCCCATCGCCCCTGGGCGTGGATGCATTAGCTCACAGCTGGCCCACGACCAGTCTGTATGCTTTTCCTCCGATTCGTTTGATCCCAGCGGTATTATGCAGAATACGGTGGGATAGAGTGGATCAGCTGCTGCTGGTGGCTCCGCGATGGCACACGCAGCCGTGGTTTGCGGATCTGATCAGTCTGCTAGCGGGCTCTCCTTGGAGATTCCCCTCAGACAGGATTTATTATCACAAGCACAGGGGCTGATTTGGCACCCGAGGCCGGATCTGTGGAAACTGTGGGCGTGGCCACTGAGCGGAGTGCATTAGGATGTCCCAGTCTTTCTGTTGAAACCACTGAGACTATATTGAATTCTAGAGCAGCTTCTACGAGACGCTTATATGCTTTCAAGTGGAGACTGATTACAGCCTGGTCTGGCAATCGTAATGTGGATCCAGTTTACTGCCCAGTGGCTTCAGTGCTGGAGTTCCTCCAGGATTGTTTTTCGGATGGCGTAACACCAGCCACTTTTAGGTTTACGTGGCAGCCATTTCAGCTTACCACGAATACATAGGCGGTGCCTCTATGAGGCGTCATCCACTAGTTTCTCGTTTCGTACAGCGTGCGCGACGGCTGAGGCCTTTCCGCCCTGTGCGAGTTCCTTCATGGGGTTTATCCATTGTGTTGCTAGGTTTATCAGGGCATCCGTTTGAGCCCTTGGAGACCGTATTGGATAAATTCTTGACACTGAAGACACTTCTTCTCATGGCTTTATCCTCCCTCAAGAGAGTTGGGGATTTACAGGCTCTTTCTGTTTCACCCTCATGCATGGAATTTGCACCGGGCTCTGTGAAGGTGCTGCTGCGGCCCAGGCCTAACTATGTTCCTAAGGTCGCATCTAACCTCTTTCGCTTTCAGCAAGTGTTCCTGGAAGCTTTTTCACCTGCTGAGGCTGGATCAGAAGATCTAAGTCTTTGCCCTGTGAGAGCTTTAAAGACTTATGTGGATCGTACAGCCCCTTGGCGTGAATCTGACCAGCTGTTTGTCTGTCTTGGACATAAAAGTAAGGGCCATGCGGTTCCAAAACAGCACATGTCCCATTGGCTGGTGGAGGCAATTTCTTTGGCCTATGAGGCGCGCGGACTCGCTTCGCCCTTAGGGATTAAGGCTCATTCCACTTGAGCTGTGGCTTCTTCTCAAGCTTTTCTCAGTGGATCTTCTATGGATGATATCTGTGCTGCGGCAGGATGGTCCTCACCGAGCACTTTTATCAAGTCCTACAGTCTGGATGTGAGGATGGCCCCTGGCTCCCGGGTTCTCTCCGCTTGAGCAGATGCTTCCTCGGATCTCAGTTATCAGGTACGTCAGGCGTTTTGGTATATCGTTCCCATACGTGGTGACGTCACCGCAGCATCGAAGTGACCTATGATAGGGAACATCTCGGTTACGTATGTAACCTTGGTTCCCTGAATAGGGAACGAGATGCTGCGGTTCTGGCCGTTCCGTACCTTGATAACTTCTTCATCTTCAGTCATGAAATCTGAGCGAAATGGCGCGCTGCACCCAGGTATATCATGCGTGCGCATGCGTAGGGTGGTGCTATGCGCCATTTGGCCAATAGGATTGGCGGGATGGTATAGGGTTTCAGACATTCGTCACACCGGAGGTGTTCCCATACGTGGTGACGTCACCGCAGCATCTCGTTCCCTATTCAGGGAACCAAGGTTACATACGTAACCGAGATGTTAAAAGTTTCCTAGGAGACGTCACGCCGAAGACTCCTCCCAGCGGCGCGCTCTCGCTCGTAACATTCAAATTTCAATACGTTTTTGTCACGAATGGAAATTATTGGAGATATTTATATAATATGAAGTACCGTTTAATCTACGAAATGTATATTAAATTAATGTTTGAATGCATAATAAATAAAAAAAAAAAAAAAAAAAAAGAGGTATCACGTGAACGCGCCGTCACAAAAAAATTATTTGTGTAGCCTATTATGATTATTATTATTATTATATTATTATTATCATATGTGATAATTATAATAAACTTTCAACAGGTGCGGATCGCCATTCTTTTGACTGAGGCTGGGATAAACACAAAGGACATTGCCATTCTCACACCATATAATGCTCAAGTGGCAAATATTAATGAGTTCCTGTTTGTTAAGCGTATACGTGATATCACAGTCAACACCATCATGAGGAGTCAAGGTAAAAACATTGTCACAAATGCCCTTTCACATCAATGAGTCTACTAATGGCAGAGTTAACCCAAGCATTAACCTGTTTATCAGAACACATGACAGTACATTAAAACTAAACATTATTTTGCTCTCTTTTAGAAATGAGAAAAATGAATCTATTAACATATAAAGGAATTCCATGGTTCAATGTTTTTATGAGACGCAACTAAAGACATTCAAGGGATTTGTACTTAGTTGATTGTTTCGACTGCATTGACATCAATAAAACTTATTATTTATGATCTTTTCTAATTTGTTGACCACAGGAAGTGAATGGAAATATGTCATCATGTCAACTGTGCGCTCTTGTCCCGAATCTGAAATACAAAAACGACCAACCAAGTCCTGGATTATGAAACAACTTGGATTCATAACGGACCCACACCAAGTGAACGTGGGCATTACCAGGGCACAAGAAGGCCTGTGCATCATTGGTTAGTTATCATCTGTGACTTTTTTTTAAATAATATATATATATATATTTAAAATGCAAAATAATTTTTGTCTCTTAAGCATGAATATTATTTAGTTTTATAAGGGTATAAACATTTTAAATGATATGGATATCATTTATCTTCACCTTTTCTGTGTGTGTACAGTTTATGTTAATTAAACAATTTTTAACAGTTAATCTGTTTTTTACAAATTAACTGTAAATTAACAGGTTTATTATTATTTTAATAACAATAAACCTCCTTTTATATGCATTTTATCATTATCAACTGTTTTATATGTGATGCTTGGATTGCAGTGCTGTAATTCTACTATTTTGACAGGAAATGAGAACTTGCTGCGCTGCAGTGTGTTGTGGAGAAGACTTCTGGATCATTATAAGGAGAAAGGATGTGTAGTGAATCCGGCCCGGCACATCCAGGTTCAAAAACTCAACAGAAGTCTGGCAATGAAGAAAACTGCTAGAAGATGATGGGCTTCATGCAGTTTTATTTTTGTAGCTGTGTTAAATTTGCACTTATATATTTTTATATATTTTTTAAATTGACACCAGGGAATATTGCATCATTGCATCGTTTTATACATTAATATAATCATAAAATAATTACTCTTGAATGGCAATTTAGTGTACATTAACTTTTACCATTTTCATTTTTGAGTCTGTTTTAGTCTTGGAAATTAGATTGTATTTATCTGCTTTAATTTCAGCATTTTGTGAAATTTCAAGTTCGCAAGTTTCAAGAAAATTTTTTTTGCATTACATTTATTAAAACAAATTTTAATTTTGTATCCTCAATCTTCAAATCAGTTTTACCACAACAGCCCCACTAGACTGTGACTCTTGCAATGTAAATGTTTGACCACTTAGAGGTGCTGTGATAGCACACAATGCAAATTCTAAAACAAATTGCAATTTGTAACTGTGTATAAGACATATTTTTAGATGTTGTTGAATTATCTGTATTCGGTTGTATTCTGTTGTGTATATAATTGTTTTGCAAGAACCTGAATGTTCTGTATTTGTTTGTTTGCATGTATAAAGATGTGTCTGTTAATGTAATATATTTTATAATTTTTGTTTACTCTGCAGCACATATTTTTCACAACAGTTGATACAGGAGCTGCAGAATGTATTTGGACTTTGAAGTCACAAATAAAAACTAATGTCGCTGTTCGACTCAATGTGTGTGAATCAGTTGGTTTTGAAGTAATAAAGGCTTAAAGAATCACATAAACTAACACAATACTGACAGTCTTCATCTTCAACACTACATCTAGGCCTACCATTTCAAACCCAACACACTTCCACTGAATGTTTCGCTTGTGTTTGAGCTTCTTTTTGCTTTGATACTTTGTATCTCATGTAAAGACATGAAAACTATTTTTGTGTATGAAATTAGTTTCTAAATGCTTTTTGGGGCTATTTTTTGATATGTAAGAACACACACACAAGAGGGGTGTTAGTAAGGGGAGACAGACGCCAGGCTGGTTTGGAAAAGACTCTGAAGAGAGCTGTGGTTTTGCGGGAGTGTGACAAGACATGGCAAGAAGAGAGAGAGAAACCACTGATGAGAGTGGATAGATGAAGAAAAGACTACAATTTTATAAAATATGAAAATTAGTTTTGAGAGAACATCTCAGTATTGCATGTGCATTGCATATATGTGAGAAAAATAAATTTAAAAGAACAAGCGTTCTCTAAAAACAAGTTTTAATATATTGGAATTATTGATTCAAATGTAAATGCATCTTTTTCTAATGATAATTTACTATAAAACAAGACCAAAGTGTTTATGAGAAAGATTTTTCTTGTAGTGGATTGTATAAAAGATATGCATCAAGAAGCTGTGAGTGTGTGCTTGTGTGCTGCATGAGTGTGATGCATGTCTTCTCTGGAATTGCATGCATATGTGTGTGTGTGTGTGTGTGTGTCTCATTAGGCTGCAGCAGGCCGTCTACTCTCACCGCAGCCTTTGATGGGGTTCAATCAGCGCCAGATGAGACGGAGAGAGATGAAGTGAAGAATGGAAGGAAAAGATGTGGGTTGAAAAGTAGGAGCGATATATATTGGGAAGGGGGTGGATCTCTCTCTCTAATCCATGATGATGAAACTCTTGCTTGGTCTGTTCACACTTTTTATGGTCCATTTCTTGATAAGTAGAGTTATTATATAATTTATGTTTAGGTTTTGGCAGATGTTTTCTTAGCAAAGTTATTAGAATAGTTCATGATATTATTGATACACCACAAAAATGATTTTAATAGCATTTGTCTTGTGCTTTGTCTTGTTTTCCAAGATAATTTTTCTTGAGAAGCATACTTAATAAGCATGACTTATTATATTTAGTTTTTATCAAAAATTATTGATTTTAATTATTTTTTTTTAAACAAGAAATAAATATTTGTCGATGGTACAGGGAAAATATAATAATTCCCTTTGGGTTTTTTCTTACTTGGTAGACAAATAAATTTAAATATTATTTTTTTTTTTTTTTTTTTTTTGTGCCATGTATTGGTTGTTTCCCACCAGTTTTCTTTGTGTCTTTGTTAGAATCACAGAGGTCTATAGTAAAGTCAACTCACATTTATATATAGTGCTTTAATACAGATTCTTTCAAAGCAGCTTCACAGTATTTTACAAAAAAAATAACAGAATCAACAATGCAAACTTCATCCGATATTAGACCAATTCTAAGCTCAAACTAAATTTTAATTAAGCTCAAGTTTTAATCTCATCCAAAGGTTTCAGTGCCAAAACAAGTGTCTTTTTTAAACCCAAAGCAAACCAAAGGCAACAGTAACAAGATGTATAGTATCAAAAGGTCCATGTAAGCTCAATTAGAATGAGCTCCAAAAAATGCCTGCATAATGATTTTACAATAATATAATAAAATGCCTGTTTCAGATAGAGTACAGCGAGTCATCACAAGAGTTTCAGGCCAAACAGTCACATGTTATTATTACTCAGAAGCTCTGTTTTGTAAATGTGATAATTATATGCTTCTAAATCCGTTCACACAAAGCAAACGCATCATCCCGTTATAACACTGAGTCACGCTCTGTGTGTGTATTCAATAAATATGAAATAAATTCACCTGACTGCATAGCTTCATTAGTGACAATTTATGACTGCACGTACTGTGTCGTGCGTGTTTTTGCGTGCATACATACATGTGTGAGTCTCCGGTCGCCACCGTTGTACAGATGTGACCACAGTGAACCGTGCTCCCCCATTTCTTTCCACAACAAAGCCCAATTAAACAGCGCAGCCTCGCAGGCCTCGCAGTCGACCGCCAGCCGCACTTCCACAAACACGAAGAACAGTTTAAAACCAGAGCTGGAGCGAGGGGCCTCTGCTGATTCAAACCAGCCCCTCCACTGCTGCCAAAACTGCCTGCCTTACTCTTTAAATTAGTCCCATATTATGTCTGATTGTTTAGGAAGCACTTACAAACTTACTAAATGGCAGTTAGCTCTAAAAATCTATCAAATAATTACAGGTCACTGGAAGAATACTGTTTCGGCCTGCTGTGAGTGAACGGCTCTCTAAGAGAGGGAAACGAAGGTGTTTACACGGATGAATAAATATAATGTGTGTGACTTTAATAATCGGGGCTGTATTTCTTTCTTTTTTTAGAATCCAGTTTATTCAAATGTTGCTTCCATGATGCATTCATTTAAATAAATCTAAAGGAAAAATAAAAAGAATACCACTTATACAGTATTTCAGTATATTTAATAGTACAGTCCACTAAGGGCATTTCTGTGTTTTTAGCACCATACTATGCATTTACTCGTGTGTTTCGGGTAATTGGTATGGCATTGGTATGTCAAGGTACTGTAGACTAAGGTCTGGTTTGATCACATTAACCATGGTATTACTATAAATAAGACAAAAACTAAACAAACAAAAAAATGGTTAAACAATGGCACAAATTAACATAATTTTGCTACACTAACTATAGTTTGACTACATTGTTTGTAGTAAACCTGTGCTTATACAAATGTAATCAGTATGCAAAAATAATAATAATAATAATAATAAATCACAGTTCACTTTATTAATAATACATGGTTTATTTTCAGAAGGGGATTGCTCAGCTCATGAAGTAATTACAAAAAAAATATGTAGGCTAGCAAAAAATCATCAATCAATATAAAGCAATTTTTATAGTTTTGATCTAGAACTTTTATACAGTGTCATTGTTTTCACCCGCATTAAATTCAATATGGCGGCTAATGTGACTAGGACAAAAGTTTTTGATGGCCGTTCCCGCAAATAACCCAGTTTTTACGTTAATTTCAAACATCCCGCCCCTCAGTTGTTTGTTTTGTGACTTCAATGGTGTAGCTCACGCTAGTTTGTCATTGAACATTTGACTAAAATGATCGAGCGCAAGAGTATCAACAACATCGTATTATTATCGTCCTCAAGTAAGGCACATACAGACATGAAAACTCACTATTGCATCACAATAAACTGTGTACGCTGATGGCATTTTACATCGGTATTCTTTTCGATCGGTCATTAAAAAGCGCGCGCAATTCTTGCACGTTCGGCGATATCGCTGTATTTAGCGTCTTGCGCCGTGGACCGTTTTTGGCGAAACTATATCAAATGTGTGACAATTAATTGAGTCATGCATGCGTGGTACAGCATCATATTTGTGAATAACATTTATGAAATGTGTCATAATACCACAAGGCTGGACGTATTCCACGTACCATATTTAATATTCATGAGCAAAGCCCTTGAAGACCTCAGTTATGAATGTGAATTAGCTACTCGTTTAGTAATTTTAATAACACTTAACAATTACGGACATTTATAGGCTATAATTTATATAAGAATATTAGTTAAGAGGGTTATGAATGTAACTAATATTTCATAGCCATATTTTAATGTTCATAAACATAAAAGCATTGCTAAACTGTGCTAAACAATTTCTGTTTATGGCTTATAAGAGCTATGAAGTTTATCAGAAAAATCTCTATGTTGTTTGTCTCACTTTTCTGAATTCGTAATTGCTCGTTTATCTGTTGTATAGAAACTTTGTTCTGAGCCTTTAAAGTTGTATCTTAGGAGCACAACATGGTTTAAAGTATGGTGGAGTATGATATACCGTAGCTGATTGTAATAAACCTGAACTCATGGTATATTTTAATTTCGTAAATAATAATGATGTATTGACTGCTGGACAAGAAATGCTCCCAATTTTAAGTCAGAAATGTGGTCGTCTGTCTCATGCTGTGTGGTTGTAAGCCAGTAAGTGAGAGTTTGTTGTGTAGTTCTTCTGAAGGCTAAAGCAATGCTGAGATCCCTGATGGAAACCCTATAACAGAAATCCAGCCCTGAGTTTGGCTTGAGTGGTTAGCGTGGTATCGCTAGAGACGTTAAACTCCACGCAGACGTTAGAGGAGACTAGAAAAATACTGCAAGGGTTTCCCTGCTTGTGTGTAAAATACTGTGTGTAGTCCACTTTTTTTTTATAAAGAAAATACAGAAAGTTCATGACAAAACCATTTGGAAGGCATTGTGGCCTTGGGAGTTTAAAAACTATTGGTGAAACACAGTCTGATCGAGTTTAAACATTTACAGTAACTACATGCAATAAAGCACATGATAACCAATCTCTGGTTAAATTTTAGATTTAGACAAGAGTCGTGTACTGTGTAAAGCCCTGTATGCAAGATCACGTCATCAGTATTTTGATATGTTTTGCTGGAAAAGAAAGACTACACGTTTTCTATACTTTTTGCAATCGATGGGTTTGATGCATTTAATGGCGTATTTAAATATCAGGCACATTCTGATTGGCTGTATCATGTAATTTTCACTGTGAACAAACTGGGATACACTACATTGCTTTTGTCCCATTTCGAGCTCTCTGAACAAATCAATGCTAGCTGATGAAAATCAGAGCCTGTCTGCCAATTAAAGGTGGTCTGATTCACAGAAAATCAAGTACACTTTTAAAAAGAAAGTTCATCCATGAAATCTTTTTAGTGCACAAAAGGTTCTTCTGATTATTGAAATGTTGTTATCAATAAGATAATTGTTTCTTTGCACATAAAGGTTATTTGGGGAACCCAGAATGCTTTTTCTACATCACCCACTTTTGTGTGGTTTATAATGGTCACAAACTCTGATCTCTTCGCTTCATACTATGATTCCATCCAGATTGAGGATATTATTCTGGAACGATTTTAGAACACATATCGTTTTCATGTTTTATGCATCTTCTGCTGTAGCAATACAACACATTTCTTTGTTATATTGTTGTGTTCATAACAACTTAAAAGTCTGGTAGTGTGTGTGATCCTTGGTCGTAGTGTTCTCTGCAACCATTTACAAAGTCCAAATGTATGACACCAAGTCTGTTCAGATTTAGAAGTTGTGTTGTGTTGGGATGCAGACAGCTGGTGGTACACTGAACAATTTCCTTCCAAATGCATCCAGACATTGTACACGTAATTCTCATTATTCTTAAAATCACTGGAGCACATTTATGTGGAACTGCCTGTAAATACTTAACAATTTAAATAAAATAATACAGTATTTATTTTATAGTGCAGTAATGATGAGGTGACTTTGTGGTAATGATAGTTTTACGCGGACGTTACTCATGCTCTTTCTACATGTAGAGCAAATAATACATTGTTCTTTCTCTTTTCCATGGAAAAAGCACATTTGTTTAATGATATTGGCGTAAAATGTGCATGTTTTTACACAAACAGCTCACGCTCCTATATGGCTGAATCTAATGAAAACGTGCAGAAAATAAACATCAAAGTACTGTATCACTCTTTATTTCAGTTAAAATGTAAATGCAACTTTTTTGTAAATGCTTCACAATATAAATAATCATATAACATTAACAAAAATACATGTTTTTGCATTGCGGTTATGAAAAATGAAGTAAAATGTGCAATAAAAATGTTAGTAATTTTGTACATTTTTCTTAATTGTAATAAAAATGTAGATGATTTTGAGGTCAAATGCACTTAATTCGACTGTAAAGTCGCAAGTGTTTACTTGAGGCTCACTGCATGGTGTTTGTTTACAACACAGACAACTGGTGGTGACACATTTAACCCTTTATTCCCAAGCTGCTGTAATGCATCCACACATTTTACCTGTAATTGATTCTGTATCACTTTTTTTATTAACATGTGGCTTTGTAGTTACGATTATTTTGGTTGGAAATATGCATAAAACATTTGAGAATCAGACAGCACAGTGAAAATTCAGCCTGCATGCGTGTGTTTTGCACCTTGCGGGTGAAGGGATGTGAAGAGGTGCATCTGTCCGTCCTGCAGCTCCAGTAGGGGGCGTCGTTCACCAGCTGGCCCGTGTAACGTGGCGTGGGTAGCTCGCGGTGGTTTTGGTCAGGCAGACTGGAGCCCTTGGGCGCTGGCATGCAGCTCAGTGTTCGGGAGGGGCCCCCTCAAAAACCATGTCCTCAGGGGCCACACCCACCGCGCTCGCTCTCTGTGGGGGGACGGCGCGTTCCTTCAAGCCAGGCCTCCGGATTTAGAGAAGCCCTGAGACCGCTCGCCCCAGCCGGTGGAAGTCAAAGCATTCGGCTTTATTTTGGAGCCCAGACTGCGTGGCATTCGCTCGCTCTGAGCATCCGCATGCATGCAGTTCACATGCACATCTGGGAAAGTCTGTTCACAATCACTTCCTCCGCTAGAGTCTGGGACGACAAACCCAAACCGTCCTTGACCATAACATCCAGTGTCAGTTTCTGATGGTGGTCTTGACATTTATAGCACATGAGTGAGATGGAGAGGCCATACGGTGAGGAGGTGGAAAGAGCTTCAGACCCAGAGTTCAGTGTTTTGTTATTTCACCACCATCGTCTGCAGGGTGTGGGTGCAGCTTTGGGTGGTCCAAGCTCTCCTTCAGCGTCTCCTGTGGGTTTCTGACCTGCCGTGTTTTGTTTTGGTTTTTAAAGGAAGGGCTCTCTTTAGGTAAAATGTGCTTATTTAAACACGGGCCGCTCGCTCACGCTTTTTCTATATGGCTGAAACTCATGAAAACATGCAGAAATTTTATTTTCCATAAAATGAGGGGCTAGTGAGATTTTCATGATATTTCTTTCATGAAAGTTAAACACGTTTAATGATTTCCTTCCAAATTCTCGTTGATGAAATGCATCCAGACGTTTAAATTCTCATTATGTTGATTCAGTAAATACTATAAAATGGTTTGAAATTAATTTATAATATAAATAACGCAGCATTTCTTTCATATCACAGTACTAAGAAGGATATATTTTTGTATTGTGGATATAAATATTTTTAGATTCCAAAATGGAATAAAAAATTTATTCATAAAGCAATTTTTATTAAAAAATTCTGAGTTTTTATTTTATTTTTTTCTATAAAAATGCTCTTTAACTTCATATCTCAACATTCTGACTTGTTTTTTTTTATTATTGCAATTGCGAGTATATTTTTCTTATATCTCATGCTCAAGTATGTTTTTTTCTTTCTCAGAATTGCATGGAACAAAGTCAGAATATTGAAACAAAAAGTCACAGTTACCTTTTTAATTCTTTTATTCCATGGCAGGAAAATGCATCCATACATGTTAGGGGTAAAATGTGCTTAATAGTGATAAAAAGTGTGATGAATTTAGGGAATAATGTGCTTGCTTTTACCTGGACTTCTTGCTCACACCATTTCTATATGACTGAATTTCATTAAATATTTTATTTTCCATTTCTTAACATGATGGGTTAAGCACTTTTAACAATTTCCTTCCAAATTCCAATTTCTTTAATGCATCCTTTTAATTCTAATTACTTCAAATAACTGTGTGACTTTTATACATTAAACTGGTTTATAAATATTTTACAATATAAATAATACAGCATTTATTTCATTTAAATTTTGAGGTAAAATGTGCTTAATTTGAATAATCTTGGGGGTAAAATGTGCTTAATTGTAAAGAAAAGTCATAATGCATGTTCTTTTCTTCATGCAAAATATAATGTCTAATATTATTTTTGATTTTGAGGTGAAACATAACATGTGTTCTCGTCTTTATCTCCCTTCCGCTCTCCTTCCATGCGATGTATACTTTCTGGATTCTTGTTTTAAAGTGTCTCCATTGCTCCTGTGTTCATGAGTGATGTTAAACTCTGTTAAACTGATGATTTGTGGAGGACACTTGTGGTGGAGCTCACGGGGGCGGACGCAGCACTCGTGGTAACTCGGTGCCATGTTTAGTATAGTCTGGAGTGCTGAGTAACCAGTAATTCATAAAATTGGCCTCTCTGTTATGATCATGCTGGCTCCTTCAGGCCCCACACAGTTCGACATCCAATTCATGAGTATTTGACTGTCTTCAGTTAATGACCTGCGTAAAGCACAACCAAAGCTGTTTTTTTATTGCAGAAAAGTCTATCGTAGATGATCTTAAGCTTTAAGTCCCATCTGACGGTTTTTCTCACTTATTTTTCCAGAGAGATTCCTGTTTTTGTGACCACACGGTCTGGAAAAAGCCATCTCGCTGTGAGGCCAGTTTGTCCCTGACCCTGTATCTCCCTCTTACCACATTTCCATCTCCAAAGCCACTCACACACGTCTAATCATTTCACTTTTTCCTTGCGCGGCAGTATTATTAAGAAGTTTAATTCGCTGAGGGTCCGGGCTCCGGGAGGAATTCAGAGAGAATTATTCCATTGATTCCCATCTAACCACAGTGAAATCCTCGGTACTCTGATATGGAGACTAATGATGGAAGCATATAGCCCTTAAAAACCCCAAACTGTAAAACTGGTCCAAAGTGAGTTATGCTAAAAGACCCTTATAGTTTGTATATTTAATATCTATAAACTGGCCAAAAATGCTGATATTTCTTTCAGCTAATGGTGCCGTCTTGGGTTGCAATGACTCTTAATGGATGAAAAAAGGAACGTAAATTTGATTTATAAGGGTACTTATTTGGAAAGCATTCAAATCCTTGGAATTTGTGAATTACTGCTTGGTGAATGGTACATACGCTGAAACATTCGTAAGGGATTCTCAAATGCTGCTTTATGACCCAAAATTTGATGACAAGTTTGTTATGATTGGATCACCATCAACAGGTAAAAAGAAAAAATATTAAATGCAAAAAATAGTTTAAATATATTGGATCATGGTCAAATGGTGAACAGAAACAATTAAAAATGGAAAATGTTGAATGAAAAAATATTAATATATTTAAGACCATTTTACAGTTTGTTCACAGTCAATAGGTAAAAAGAAACAAGGGTAAAAGCCACAAATACTTATACATTTGGGGCCATATTGCTATTGGATCATGGGTTAACAGGTAAAATTAAACAAAATGTTAAATGCAAAAAAATACTAATAAATTTGAAGCCATTTAACTATTGAATCATGGTCAACAGGTGAAAAGAAACAAAATATTAAATGCAAAAATATAATAAATTTAAGGCCATAAAACAACTGTGTTTGCTTGTCATTTGGTGTCCACACTTTTTTAACAATCACCTCTGAATTAATTAATTTTTTTTAGATTTAGAGTTTTTATCCAAAGCAAACTGTACTGATGCTCTTTTATATTATTTCAATTTATTACTTGTTATGAAAGCTGGCATGGTGTTAAAACACCAACTAACCAACCAACTATGTGATGCCCAAAGTAAAATATGGATCTTGAATCTAAACTGGCAGAGAACCACTGATTTACATCAATGTATGATGTCAATATTTGGGAAAAAACACTTTATAGCTCTTCATTAACACAAGAATCAACAGTGCTTTAAACAAGCCGCTACCTCGGCCAGAGGAAGACATTTCAATGTAAAAATGCAAAAATAGAAAAGATAAAAAAATGCTAAACGTTTTCCTTCAGTTTCTCTCTAAATCTCTAATTATAGATTGCTTTCGCTCCACTTTGAAAGAAGCTGTTAGTGGGGATCAAGCATTTACAGCTCCTCGGAGTGATAAAGGATATCCCAATAAAAACTACTCTTTATACGCCACTGCTGCACCTCTCCTTTTAATTTCAGGCTGTTCAGGGTGTGGGATTTCTGATCCTCAAAGGGAAATAGGAAAGCTATTAGGCCAAATGGGGAAACCACATGCAAATCATTGGGAAGGCAGTTCCCTCAAACTGTGCTGAAGCCTCCACATGTGGCACTGCGCTCCTCAGTTTATATCTTTGTGTGTTCAGTAAATTTTGTAAAGGCACACCCATTGAAACCATTTTTTTTACCCATCTGTTCACTTTAATTCAGCTTATTTTTAAAATAAGTGAGTGAAAAACTACATTACCCATGATGCTGGAGAGAGGATTCCACCAATCACAGAGTTGCAGCGAGCAAAGCTCCGCCCACCATAAATGCGTAAGTCTCCTTACACTTTCAAAATAGTTCAAATTTGTGTGCATGTGTGCTTATACTTTATATTATTTAAAGAGATACAATAAACAACTTTGAATAAATATTTCTCTAACATTTTTAATCTGATTATGTCTTTTGCAATGTCTTTTTATCCAGTTTTCATATACTTTTCCCTTAAAATCATAGTTTGTAATATTGTCATTCTCCTTGTAGCTTTTCATTATATCTTTATTTATAGTGCAGTATGATAAAACACAAATCAAGCAAAAAATTATAATAATTTGACCAGCCATGCAGATGCATTACAATTCAACATTTCTTCTTTGATGAATCATTCTATCCTTCAGTTGCATCACAGTTTTAGTAACTCATGTCTTTGCATATGTTTCCATTCATTTGAGAAGGAAAGTCAAGAGATCAGATGAGCAGACGAGACTCGAGATAAATGCATGAGCGAAAATGTATTAGGCCATCGCAGCAATTTGCAATTGCATGTGCATTAATATTTGGAAAGTGATTGTTCACCTTTCAACACTCACTTGACCTCCTCCAACTATAATGTGTGGTATATTGATAAAATGACTCCAAAATCGCATGATGAGTATATTTTCTTTGCTATGTTGAAGTATTTCATCAAGTTTGTCTGTGTTTTTAAATGATTTACTGGGAGAAACTGTGCATTTTGAATGTGTATTCCTGCTAAATGTTTATTATGTTATTGTTTACTTAGCTGTCTTGTATAAAAGCCACAAAACTGATTTCATAGGGCCTTTAAATGGTATTCCTGTACCAGCATGTGAGAGTTTACTGCCTTATTTACTCCCACCAAAGAAGGATTCTGGATTACGACTGCTAAGAGCTGTAAAGATGACCTAATCTAACATTAAAATCTGCCAATAAATCACTGTGTGGTCTTTACAGCAATGTTTCTGACAGCAATTTGATTCATGTCGTTAGAAATAATAGTGCCCCCTGTGGCACCGATCTAATTAGCCAGTGCAGTTCAATACTATGATTGCAGAAATTAATGTGTTGCATGATTGTGTATGTGTGTGTTTCATTTTGTGCTCTGCAAGGTAGAGACGCAGGGTCAGTTGAAGAGCAGACTGCTAAATATAGTCTGTGTGTTACTGTAAGGGCCAAACTCTCACAAACTACAAGCTTGCTCTGACCATGCCTTGTAATTGAGGGAGAAAATAAAGAATGAAATTACATGTTTATTTTTGAAAACAATTTTAATCTTCTCTCCCCTCATTTTGGAAAAAAAAAGCAACACCCACAAGGACACTCAAAACCAAGATGGGCTGTCGGAAGGCCGTTCCAACTGTTTATTCACTTGATGGATGTCTGTAAGACAGAACGAGGCTCTTAACAGCTGACAACTTCTGTGCGGTGCATGAACACTGAACTGAAATATGAAAATACTAGGAAAGAAAGGGTTATTTCTGAGTGAAAATGTAGTCAAAACCAAGAAAATAAACAAATTGCTAATGAAGTTTATAGGCAAGATAAAGGTATGTTTCATGCACTTGGGTAAAAAATGTTGTTTTGAAGTTTCGTAACACAGAAGACATCATTTTGCATTTGTTTTTAAGGGTTGATTATGAACATCGAAAAAATTTGGCACACCTGGGCTCAAAAAGATTAAAAAAAAATGTATAACAGAACAGACTATCACATAAGAAACTTTTTTCTATTTTCATGATCAATTTTTTTGTCGAGCATCCTGTTGGGGAGTTTTCCCAGGGATGTGCATGCTTTTTAGTTTACAATCATTTTGCCGTTATTTCTCATAAGAAACTGCATAAAGTCAGATTGTGTTGTTTCTCTTAGTCTGATTAGCTGCGATTTAGTTTTAGCCTTTAAATTGGCAGGATAACAGTATTTATTCTTTCTGCTCTGCAGCCATAGACTCTTCATTACAGTCTCTGAAACCACCAACACCACTTTAATAACAGGACTCTGTATGATTCACTTGATTTGATTGACATTGAAACGTATTCTTCCACTCTTGTGATAAAATATGATCAGGAATGGCATTTTTGCATCACTTTACAAACTTGTTTTATCTATTGTGTGAAAACATTTAGTTTCTCAAAACTGCTTTTGGGGGAAATCTTTATTTGCATGTCTAATATAAGATGGGAATCAACTCGTTTACTGATTTAAGCAATTGGTTTTAATTTAAAGTTTTAAATGCATTTCACCCTTCCATATATTCACGTAAGAAAATCATTAAAATATTTGATCATAAGCACCAGTCAAGCCTGTTTTTTCTACAATGTGACAATAAGGAACCGAAGGAATGCACTGGCTTTGGATGCACACAATAATAGCTACAGCATTTAAATGTGAAGTAAAAATAGCATATTGACATGAGGTTGTTTTTTTTTTTTTTGCGATAGATAGATAGATAGATAGATAGATAGATAGATAGATAGATAGATAGATAGATAGATAGATAGATAGTTTTAGCCAATGTGTAATAAATGCATTTTATGCAACCAAAGAATTATTCTAGTTGTCAATATAAGAGAAAACGAGCATTTGCGCATTATGTAAACCTTGTGTTTTTATAGCGCCGTTGACTGCTAAAATCATCAATATGGTAAATACTCTACATTTTAATTAAAACGTGATTTTTTATAGCATATACGAGGTGTAAATATAGCCTATAATAATGTGATTAGTAGTTCGCGATCGCGCAGCTGTTTCTATGGTTACAACCAGAGCCGTTAAATATGTTTTTCAACGGCTCTGGTTACAACTACTAGCGATAAAGCGATTTCTGTTCGCGCGCGAATATATTTAGCGCTCGAAATAACCTTTCGCGGTTGTTTGAAAACACTGTTGAAAAGTAGGCCTATATAAGCTACATTTATATGTTAAAACACAGCGTCCATTTGTGACCCCCAACCCCTTGATTTTACTTATTTTTGTGGGTCAAATTTAAATTGGGAGGGTCTAATCCCCCCATAATTCGTAATCTGATTTAAGATATCCATTTGGCGCCCTCTCTCTCTCTCTCTCTCTCTCTCTCTCTCCGGTCTCCGGTCAGTAGGAGGCGGGTCTCCCGGTATCCGGTTCTCCTCAAAGAAGAGTCGCTGAGCTCCGGCGGAGTTTATTTCAGTCAGACTCTGGACCGAGAGCTTCTCCTGCTGCCTTTGGACTGATCTTCACAGGACTGCTTCCTCCGGGATGGCCGCGTCGATTCTGGAGGTATGGAGAACACAGTCTGATCTCAGAGATGTATGTTTTCAGCTTTCAGTATCAAACGAGGTGGTTTGAATTTGTGCCTTATTGGTTTACAGGGGATTTCTTCCGATTCTTGTCACTCAGTAAAAGTTATTAGATTGCTTGTGTATGAAATTTAAAGTGGAATTAAAATAACTCATTTTAGAAGTAATTGCATGAACAATGTGATTAAAACCAAAGAAAAACACTGCAATTCAATGTTGTCAGGAAAGACCATGCACTTAAATTCACAGTTGAAGCTAGGGGTTTTTCATTCATTGAAAAAGCTTTTTTATTCTGTAGTTCTTTAGAAACCTTAATGGTGTGTAAGAATCTAGACACCAATATATTTATGTGAATAACATTGTAGAGGAAAAAAAAAGTTTTTGACTAAACCTAAAAACCACTGAGGAATCCTTATTGTTAAGGGTTTTGGGTTTGTTGCAACACAATCAAAATGCTTTCAAATGTATGACCAGATAGTTCAGCCTAGACACTGAAATGTAATAAATAAATAAAACTAGGAGTCCAAACTAGGAGACATAAAACTTTTGCGCCAATGGTTTTGGATGTAGGCATCAAATTTAAGCTCCACGCAGTAAAAGAGAGCAATTAACCTGGAAACGGGGGCAAAACCTTTGCCAAGATGAACCGCACACACTCAGCAGGAAATATCATGACACACACTGCGCCTTACTCATTCATTCATCATCACTTCCCAACGGAAAATAGGGTAGACCACTGCTATTCCAAATGAAGCGAGATCCAACCATAGTCTGTGACTGTAAAGTGATGATTGAACTCAGCATCTTAAGTTAGGGTTATAGGAATCCTAAAATGCCAATCTGCCTTTTAATTTAACATCTAAACTGAGAACTTTTTGTCCTTCAATCTTGAATTTCTCATTGTTGACTGTAAACATGTTTACCACGTGTTTTTCTGTGGATGTGTTCATGCACTGGCATGAAGCATGATAAATACCTACTTGGGTCAATGTGAGTGTGAGTATATGGAAAATAATTGACCATCTTTGATTTCTACATTTTTTATTCTTGTGCATTTGTTCCAATGCTCAGTTGACACTTAGACTGACAGCACAATTAGAGTATTCGAAACCAAACAATGTTTGTTCTTACAAACAATATCATATTGTTGCCTGTTTTTCACAGACAGATGGTCTCTATAGAGATGCAAACATGTCAAACAGGAACTCCATGTGTGGTGACATTAATTATTGTGTTGTCAACGCTGGCACATATTTTTGTCTAGACTAATAGCGCAGGAAGGATCTTTGCACAACCTCTTTTATGCACGAAAACATTATGATGGGTACAGTCAGAAGCCAACATTTCTCACAGTTTATTGGCTATAGTTTAGAAAATGGTAATAAATTATAACAGAAACTCATAGTTAAACTGTGTCAGAACAAATTAATCTTGATAATGTCAGATCACTTTGATAGAAAGGTATGCAATGGATTACAATCAACCAGAAATGATTTTGCTGTTAAATCTAAGTACACAATTGGTAGATAATACCAATTCAGCTCAACCAATTACCAAGGTCACATTAGCAATTAAAGAAAAACACTTGAGCAAAACATAGTCAGCTCAAAGTATATGAATATTTTTATTCCCAATTTGTACTGGTAGTCCACTGTATGAAGTATTTTCGGGTATATTATAACTCACTTTATTTCTCTATCCTCACTTAAATTAATGAACTGTAGTGTCCCGCACCCACTGTTGTCTGAATAATATTTGGCTTGGCTGTACTTGAAGCAACATGGATTGCGTTCTGATCTCTTATTGATTTCCCAGGAGGAAACACGTTATGGATCCAGTCCCTTGGCTATGCTAACCGCAACCTGCAACAAGTTTGGAAACACCAGTCCAGTCCGAGATTCCGCCACACCTGGTAAAACGGGAAGCACGGTACCAGTTAAGAAAGCCTACAGCATGACCTCTGAACTCCAGAGCCCTAAGAATAACGTGCGAGGCAATGAGGGCATCGCGGACTCTTACAGCGGCTCCTTCAGCTCCGCCGGGGGTTTGCTCACCCCAACCGGCAGCCCTCCTCCTGCTCCCACAGGAGCGTACGGCTCCGAATACAACCCGTTCTCCAGTTTCCAAACCTCTAGTGCCTCTCAAGACCCTTCGCTCCTGGGGACCAAAGCCACCGCGGACTGCCTGACCAGCGTCAACACCTACTTGGACATGACGCATCCCTACGGCTCCTGGTACAAGGGCATCCATCCCGGAATCACGGCTGCTCCTGCGAACGCAACATCTTCTTGGTGGGACGTCCACACCAACTCAAACTGGCTAAGCGCAGGACAACCTCAATCCGAGAGCCTCCAACCGGTCGCCCCTCAAGCATCCCTCAATTCCCAGATGCCTAGTTATGCTCCTGATTTTACATCTTTAAATCCTGCGCCATATCCGTCCGTAGGCTTGAGCTCGCTCCAGTCCTCACAGCACATGCTCCCTCAGGACATGTACAAGCCCAAACCCATCCCATCTTCTGGAATCCTGGACAATTCCATGGGGCTCAAACCGGCTCGGGGATCTCCCGGATACACCGGCGGATCTACCACCGGAAGGTCTTCTTGCGATTGCCCAAATTGCCAAGAGTTGGAGAGGCTTGGTGCCTCGGCCGCATCCCTGCGCAAGAAACCCGTCCACAGCTGCCACATTCCCGGCTGTGGGAAGGTTTATGGCAAGGCTTCGCACCTCAAAGCCCACCTGCGTTGGCACACGGGCGAACGACCGTTCGTCTGCAACTGGCTCTTCTGTGGGAAGCGGTTCACTCGCTCCGACGAGCTGGAGCGCCACGTCCGCACGCACACGCGAGAAAAGAAGTTCACGTGTCTCCTGTGCAACAAGCGCTTCACGAGGAGCGACCACCTCAGCAAACATCAGAAAACCCACACGGAAGCCAGTCTTCAAGGGAAGGGTCCGGAAGAGGAGACAGATCCCAGAGGAACCGAGGAATCAGCGGATTCCGGTAAAGTGGCTCCACAGGGGCCCGCGGGTGGCATGCAGGACCCAACAGTTGGTGGAGATGAAAAGAGCAGCACAGGGAACGGTGTGGACGGCAGCAGTGGGCTGCTGGAGATATAAAAGCGATGTGTGAGGAATCAGATGAAGACTCTGATAAGTGGAGCTACTGTTGCATTGGTGCTAAGCTGCGTATGAAAAGATTCCTGTGTTTTATTATGCAATCTGTTTTTAGGAACTAGTCGAATATGTTCCACAGAGGGCAGCGTATCATGAACATTTTCTAGACTGGGAGAAATTAATTACACTGCTAGTCAAAAGTAGTGGGCTTTTGAACAGTAAGATATTTAATGTTTTTAAAGAAGCCTCTTCTGCTCAGCAATCCTGCATTTATTTCATCCAAAGTACAGTAAAAACAATAAAATTTGAACATATTTTTAGTATTTCAAACAGCGGTTTTCTATGTAAATATCTGTTAAAATGTGATTTATGCCTGTGATAAAAGCTGTATTTTCAGCATCATTTACTGCAGTTTTCAGTGTCACATGATCTTCAGAAATCATTCTAATATACTTATTTGCTGTTCAAGAAACATTTATAATTATCACTATTTAAAACAGTTGAGAACATGAATCTTTAAATAAATAGAAAGATCCAAAGATCAGTATTTATCTGAAATAAAAAGCTTTTGTAACATTATACACTGTTCCATTCTAACGCTTTGAGTCAGTATATATATATGTATATATTTAGGATGCTTAAATTGATCAGTTGATAAAGACATTTAAAATGTTACAAAATATCTCTATTTCAGAAAAATGCTGTTCTTCTGAACTTTTACGCATCTGTTTTCAACATAATAATCAGAAATGTTTCTTGAGCAGTAAATCATCATATTATTCTGATTTCTGAAGATCATGTGACACTGAAGACTGGAGGAATGATGCTGAAAATACAGCGGAGCATCACAGAAATAAATTACACTTTAACACAGATTCACACAGAACACAGTTATTTTAAATAGTAAAACTATTTCAGAATTTTATTCTTTTTACTGTACTTTAGATCAAATAAATACAGGCTTGGTGAGCAGAAGAGACTTATTTTAAAAAACATGAAAAATCATACTGTGTACAAAGAACTTTAGACACGTTTGTCTGGAGAGGCCTACATTTTCGGGAGTATTTTAAAATGTTTTTATGTCTACAAATTATTATTGAATTATTTCCTCTTCTTTGTGTTAGATTTCTTCTTTTTGACAACTTTTAGGGACGGTGTTTTTGAAGCCCAGCGTTATGTTTCTGTCAGCAGAGCTTCTCATATTTGGGCTTCCGATCGATGCATATTTTGTCCTGTTTTTATTTAATTCAAATTGATTTCTTTTATTTTGTTTAATCCTGAACACTTTCTTGAGGACTCATGACTTTGATAGAACTGATCTGGTGTACAGTGAATTGTTTTCTTTTGTTTCTTTATTGGTCCTGTCGCTTGTCATTGTTTAATTTAATTCCCTATTTACATCAAACCTAATTTATGTTTTAAATTATGAGACAATGTTGTGTTTCACTGGTTTTTCAGAAATGGAGGTAGACCATGAAGCGTGTCATTTATGAATAAATTAAGTCTTCTCATTCATGGGATGGTTTTTATGTAAAGTTATTTCAACTCTGAATATTATAAGCAGATTTTTACAACAGCATTTAAATTTCAACAAAGACATGTATGAAATATAATTTTTTTGAAGTAAAATCCTAAATAATTGTGGAAAGGCAGATTTCTATAAACTGATTACAGTAAAGGTCAAACTTAAAGCATAAACAGTAATTTAGTTAAGCAGTGAAACAACCATTCATGCAAAAGCAGTAGAGTTTTATTTTTTATTTTTTTTGTTTGTTTATTTTAATTTTATTATGTTTAGTCCTATATCATGCTAAAATCTAAAGAAAAAAATTACACCTAACCAAAACTTAACCTAATAGTATTAGGACCATAATTTTAATTTTTAACACATTTCCCTTCAAATTGCCATTACTGTTATAGAAAAAATAGAAATAAAATAATAAAATAAAGTCAGAATGTATACATCATGATGGTATCATTTATTTTAAATTAAACATGTTTTATTTATATATATATATATATATATATATATATATATTTTTTTTTTTTTTTTTTTTTTTTTTTACTAAGAATAATCAAAAATAAATATAAAATTAAAAATAACAATTTTCAGAAGTGTTACAGTTATGAAGAACTGAAGGGGATCAAGATGCAAAATCTCAATAAACCTTATTAGTTTAAATTATCTTAATACTCTGTGTTAAAATATATATGTTTGTGTTTCTCGTCATTTCAGGTTGAAATAACCTACAGATGTTTTCATGATGCTCTTTCACATTTATTCATGATGCATCTGTTTTCAATATATGAAAAAACATATCTGCAACCATCAAAATGACCAAAAACCTGCACGCTGCGGATACAGAACATACTGAAATATTCACAGTTTGTGTAAAAACAATACTAATCTTAAAAAAACATCTTTATGTTCAGCCAGATGTGAGGTTTGGTCTGAAAACGCTTGTGTTTCAGTATCACAGCGGCGTATTGAATCCAGAGACGTCATAAATCAACCGTTTGATGCTCAGAATAAGTTGACCACAAAGTGTGAGTAAAACCTTTTCTCATTGCTTTGAATGTTTCGTGAAGGGAAAGAATATAAAGCCAGATACAGTAAGTGTTCCTCATGCCGTATATTGGTTCAGTCTCACAGCTCAACAAATGCTTTAATTAGTTTTTGCAGCACAAACTAAGCAGAGCTCTCAGTCACACAAAGAGTCTCTCAGAAAGCCTCCCCCGCTGTCTGTGAGGACCAATTACCCCCCACCCGCCCCACCGCTGGACAATTACCCCCCGTACCGCTGCAGGACGACCAGCGCGGGGCAGGAGACGACTGACCACTAAAGAGAGGAAATCACCAGGTCTTCATACAGTCAGGGTTTTCCATTTTATTTAGAGTTATTTTTTTTTTTTTTTTTTTTAAGAAATTTAGTTTTATAATTTTTTAAAAATCCCACACTTACATCTTCTATATTCATAATATTAAGTGACAAAAAGGTGCCAAGATGTTTGAATATGGAATTTCCATTGAAATTATGTTTTTATATTTATGGGAGAACAGACTCTTTATTACAGAACTTATTTATGTTTGATTTATTTTATTTGGAAGCACTTGAAATTTCTCTTTTTACTCTTTATGCAATTAATTCAGCTTATGTGTGCATTATTTTTTTTTTTTTTGATAATTTAGTTTTTTATAAACCTTTAGGTTTTTATTATTTATTATTTAACTTTGAAGGTTAAAAATGTACCTCATATACTGTATATTGTGACTGTTACATTTCTTTTTTATGCTATTTTATGAAAAAAGAGACTCCTTATACAGTGAGTGTTTTTTTTTTTTTTTGAGGGTTTTATTTATTTATTTTATTTTATAACAGCGCTTGTGAGGAATTAGAAAAACTTTTTTTATAATTATTATTGTTTAAAAAAATTCATGCCTTATGCATTATATTGCTATGAAATTTAAGCATCATTTTTGTTAAGTTTAAAAATGTCACACTTATATTCACTGAAAATTTTAACATTGCAAATAAAACAGATTATTGGTGCACATTTTGGTGCACATTAATTTCTCTTTCAGTTTTTCTACCCCAAAAGTTTTACTTTCCTTTTCTTTGTAATTCTTTGTGAAATCTAGCAATGTCTGAGTGGAAAGTACACCAATTTTCCTCTTTTTTTCTTCTTCTTTTTTTCAGTGAATTTTGGAATCAACCAGTTTGCATATACAGAATTGTAATTACACTTTTTCTTTTATATTTTATATACTGTAGTAAATATTTTGATACACAACAATGGGCTTTTCCTGCACGAGATCGAGTCTGTGTGAAGTATAAAAACTGAGCTACTGAAAAATGCAAAAGCTGTGAGCCCCGAAAGCATTGCACACATCGCAGACTTTATTTTAATGATCAAATGCATGCATCACCCCTCACACAGCGCTCTCTCCTCATCGACTGCTCTTTGACTCGTGTGTATGGTTCTCATTTACTGGCTCTAATGAGCTGGAGTTGAGGTCAGCTGGTATAAAGCATCCCGGGCCGGCTCTATCATCAGGGCATGACATGTTTATAGTGGTCTGAAGTGGGCTGGCGGTGGAGGGTTGGGTGGGGTTGGGTGTGCGTCCATGGGTGGGGGTGCAGGAGCTTTATATGGGGGGTACAGGAGGGTCCGTGGCTTCTGACTATTATTTTTGAATTTTTATACTCCCCTGTGGTGGCGGTAACCTTGTGTTATTTTTGTATCTTTATGTTGGAGGGGGAAAAAAAGGAAAGACGAGGATCTGCCTCGAGTGAAGCCATAAAAAGATAAATATACTCAGAGCCATGAGAGAGAGAGAGAAAGAGAAGATGACAGGAAAAGATCGCCCCCTTCACAGATGGTCAGTGGATAAATACAAGCTTGAGTTTTACTGTTTCTCGTGCATGAGGGTTGCAATACAGTTTTAAGAGGGATTTTAGTCTTTCTTTAGGTGCTCAAGCACAAACAGTGTAAGATCATTTAAATATACGGAAGGATTATGTTAATAATCATGGTACAAGTCCATTTGACCCCAACCTGATGATAATTCATCAAAAAATAAAAAATAAATACAATTAAATGTAAAAAAAAAAAAAGTCACAAACATTAAAAAAGAGAATTTATTTTTTAAAATGTTCGTAAAATAGTTTTTACTTTTTCATTAATTTTAAACTTTAGAAACAGTATTTTTGAAAACATTTTAACAAACATTGACACACACTGTATAAAAGCATCTGCCTTAAATGTAGTTGAAAAAACTTCACAAAATACTGTACATCAAAAAATATACATATTTTTCTGTGCAACCATTTTTTGTAATAGAATTGTTGTCAAAAATGTGCATGCATGTTGATGATCCTTAATGAGAAAAAAATCACAAAATATCAAGAATAAATTCATACATCATCCATTTCTGACAAACAAACAAAAAACATAACCTTAAATGGATTCAGTATAACTCCCCAAAAATCACACTTTAAATATGTGATCATTTCAATATATATAAAAAAAATTATATATAAGATAACTGACAAAATGCATATATAAGATATATAATATATAAGAAATATATACATATATATACATATATAATATATAAGATAACTGACATAAAATGCATCATAAATATATTTTTTTGGTAGTTTCTATGCAGCTGCCATTAAGCATGAAATTAATAATAACATCAGAATTATTTTATGCACATGCCATGAGTGTCAAAACTTTGCATGCCTGCCCATAATCCACAAAATACACATAATACACAAAACATCAAAAATAAAATCATAGGTTAACCAGTATTTTCAACAACTCAAAAAACCAGGCAAACAGACCCAAAAGGGTTAAAACTAGTGCTGTCAAAAAAAATAATTGCATCCAAAATAACTGTTTTTGTTTTTACATAATATATGTGTGTAAACTGTGTTTATTTATTATGCATATATAAAAACACACGATTGCATGTTTTAAAAACAAAACTGCTATGTTTATATGTTAATATATATATATATATATGCTTTATGTGTGTGTTTTTATGTATGCATAATAAATAAACAGTACGCATACATATATTATGTAAACAAAAACTTTTATTTTGCATGCAATTAATCATTTGACAGCACAAAAAAAAACAGAACTGTGTTTGCATGCATGTGCAGCTGAAAGATTGAATGATTCGTTGTGCTGTCTTTCTGATTGTTTGGTAGTGGATGAATGCAGTAACAGTGGTCCTCACTCATCTACAGTGAGTATTTCCCTCAGGATGCCCTCGGGAGCGGGACAGTGCACAGGTGAGCGCCTCATTGTTTTAGGGCTCTCGAGACGCCTCGGACTCTGCTGCGTCCAACAATGGCAGCAAAACAAATCATGAAGGAGAAGAAGAGAGAAACCGGGGAACCGAAAACAAGAATCCGAGGTCGGGGAAGGTCAGATGGAAAACCGATTAAAAACAAGGAAAGAGAGCATTGAGTTTGGCAACACAAATGAAGATTGATCATCATTAGCTCATTTAAATTAACTGCGTTGGCAAGGTCCTGGTGAACAGAAGCACTTTACAGGCTCCAGTCTGTGACTGAACTCACTGCTGCCCTCAAATGTATCAAACGCACCACTAACTGAACCAATTCTGTTTATAGGAACTGTGGGCAGGCTGTGGCAGACTCCATGCCCCTGTAAAAAGATAATATGTTCCCTATTAAATGTCCTTTGGATGACAAATTGCTTCCAGAAAAAAGAAAAGAAATGGAAGTTAGGGAAATGAGCTGTGACATTTTAAAATAGACATTCCTTGAGTTTATGATTCTAGATGTTTTTACTCTCATCTATTTCACTGTGTAACGCTGCGAAAGTCGTTTTTTCAACATTTATTTTGAAGCTTTTGCTTTTTCAAAGAGCAAATATATGCAAAACGAAGAACTACTGTGATAAATAAAACATAAAAAAAAAAAAAAAAAACTTTGAGGGGCTACAGAAGCTTGTTTCTGTCACAGAATAAAAAATAAAAAAAGGTTGTGACTTTGACCAAAATGCGACCATTGACACATTGTATAAAAGTTGAGTGTCTTTAATATGCATGCATGTTGATGATCCTAAATGAGAAAAAAATCACTAAATAAAATCATACATCATACATTATTTGTGACAAACAAACAAAAAACATAACTTTAATTGCTACTTTTTGACTCACAGTTCAGACTTCTTCTTACAGTTTTAAGTTTATATCTCAGTTACTTTTATTTTTTATTACATGGCAGAAACAAAAAAAAACAGAATTGCAAGAAAAAGTCAGTACTCAGAAAAGTTTACATATTATATATATTTTATAGAGTTAATATCTGAGAATTAAAAAAAAAATCTCACAATTCTAAGAAATGAAATTCTAAATCATGAGAAAAATATATAAAGAAATATGAAATATATAAAGTTGTTTTTATCTTTTTCATTTTTTATTCCATGGAGGAAATAGGCTTCGGAACAAATGCATACAAGATAAATTATTATTGTATGGACTGCAAACTTGCAAACATTCATGCAGGCAAATATAAACTAAAACAGTTATAGGATTTGAATTACTACTATAAATAATAATGAAAACTAGAAAAAATGTGTCCCACTACTGTGAGCCATTTAATACATTAGGCACAGCATTAATTATATTGTTGTTTGCTACAGTATATCCAGTATAACTGTCATGTTCTAAAGCCCTAAAATAACACATGGTCAGTTATGTACCCTTGCAGTCTCAGCTTTTAATCTCAACATCATTTATAAAACAGTTTGGCAACATTATAATTGTACAAACAGTTTTTAAACGCAGCATTGGGTTGCTTTTCGAATGCAGCCCCAAAGTATTAGAAGAAAACTTTTGAAAACCGCATAAACAAATGTTCAGAGAAATTAAAATTTGATAGGAAAATAGCTTTAGAGTGGGCGAGAGAGCAAGAGAGAGAGCGAGAGAAGTGGAAGGATGTTGAAGTGAGTGATTTGGGTTGGCAGGGTTCTGGTGGAGGAGTGTGGTGGTTCTGAAGTCCTCCAGAAAGAGGCGCCAGTGTGTCCAGCAGAAGCCCTGACCATGAGCCACTTCTCCCTCGTCTCCCACCAGAGTCACGGCCACAACACTCCCCTCAACTCACCCGAGGGCCGCTGCCACCGCATGCTTCTTTAATATCCAGCAGAAATTTAAATATCCTTGTGGGTTCGCACACACACACACACTCACACTCAAGTGTTCGCCATCATGCACGCTGATGCATAACCCAATACACACATGCATGCACACTAAAACACAACTATTTGGCATCATGCACGCTGTTGCACGCACACACAAGCATGCGAACTTTGCATGCATTTGCACGCACTCACCACCCAAAATAAATACATAAACTCAAATCATCTCATTCTCTCATTTAATGCCAAGAGTGGTTAGAGACACATTTTAACATGATGTTACAGCACATAATGGGAGGATGAAAAATGCTTGACGCTGCACAAACCGGTTTGGTTTCTAATAGCAAGACTGACTTTAAACAACTGCAACGCTTGACCTAGAGCTGCGTTACGCCGGGCGGAAGTGTGTTTATTTGAGCGCCGGTAACTTAAAGCAAACTTTTACTGCAAAAATATACAAGGATAGCAGTGGAGACGTTCTTCATTCAGTCTGTTAAACGCTTCTAGTACAGCAATCAAAACCTCAGGCGTAACCCTTGACCGGCCTGGACAGACTTTTGGAGAACTTATTTTTTGTGTTTTAATATATATAAAGCATTTAAATTATGCAAATGGTTAAATTAAAGTGATGAGTATAATACAAAAAACTACAGAAAATGCCATTGCTTTTACATTTATTAAAAAATAAAAAATACTGTAGTTTTGTTTTAAATTATTTATAAATAGCTTGAACGACTGATTAATGTAACTGAAAAGCGTAGGGTTTTTTTAACCATGGATCCATTGAGTCTTGTACATACAGGAAGATACGTGAAACATAAAGAACGTTTTAATGTTTAGTATTATGAAGTCTTAATGAAAACCACTATTTATTAAAACTGAAGTTGGCTGAGAGATATGCTTTGTCTTTTATACTAATTTAGTTTGTGAACTTAAACTCAAACAACGCTGAAAAAACTTGGTTTAGAAGCAATTTTTTATCAGAAATCACAAGACAATTTCACAATTGCAAAGAAACGACACGTAACACATTGAAATGGTATAGTATCTTTTTTTTATTTTTCAACTTTGGAAAAAAATATATACTTTTTTTTTACAGTGTAGAACTATTAAAAACATTTTACTTTGTTACTTTTACATTGTTAAATAAATAAACATTAACTGAAATAAAATGTAATTAAAATATAACTTATTTCACAGCAAGTTATCAATCCAACGTTTTTGCTCAGTTTAACGTGAAATAGTAACATAACATATTAAAATTTATAAAATAAAAAACGTTGGAAAAGACAATTAAAAGACAAAAACAACAAAATTACTCAAACTAAAATTCAAACGAAAACTAGTTTAAATATAATCATACACAGTGCTGTGGAAAGTTACTTTTAAAATGTATTTATGTATTACAATATTGCATCACTCCTTAAAAAAGTAACTAAATACGTTACTTAGTTACTTTTTATGGAAAGTAATGGATTACATTACTTTTGAGTTACTTTTGTGTTACTTTTTAAATATGAAGCGGGCTTGTTTAAAAAAAAAAAAAAGTTATTTCCCACCAAAAAGTGTAATGAATAAACCTCAGGCTGAAGGAAAAGTAAATTCACGTCTGTAGAAGAAAGTTCAACGCTCTTCAACAATAAAAAAAAAAAAAAACTATGAAGCACAATTGTTAGATTATCTAAAGTCATTTTTTATTATTATGGTTGAACTGGATCATCAAAAGTCACAAGCAAGGATGTTTGTTAATAAAACGGGATTAGATACATTTGTGTTATTTAACATATTTAATTATTGCAGGTTTGCGTCCTATTCTGAGTATGCATTTCACTGTTTTAATTAATTTGGATGAATACTAAATCTGTTTTTTGTTAATGCACATTCACATTTAGTCTAGAACTAAATCATGTTCACACAGCACACATTACTTCCGATTTCTCTCAATATGGCAACAGGAGGCTTGTCAGTCAATAAATGGGAAACAAAAGTAACTGGCATTACTTTTTGGAAAAAATACTTCCGATATTTTCTTGTAAATTAAAAAGTAATGCTTTACTTTACTAGTTACTTGAAAAAATACTCTGATTACGTAACTCGCGTAACTTTTAATGTGTTATCCCCAAACACTGATCATAAAACTGTACATAGTATATCAGAGGTACTAAAATAACACTATAGGCCGGTGAAATAGTCGAGTTCAATCCAGTCTAAAATAATGTTTCATTTCTTCTTTAAGAATAAGTTTGGTCTCTTGAGTTCATGTAGCATGATGCACGTCCAGATGCATGTATGAAGGGGTGACGTGTTGTTGAGGGACGAACTGAAATTAACGTGCGGCTCGTCCTGCAGTTAGTGTGAGCCCATAATGACGCTGATCATTACAGATGAGAATTCCCTTCAACAGCTTGGGTTTGGATCCGGAACGCTCCACTCCATCTCTAGAGCCACCAACCGCCGCTGATGCCAAAAATAACACAGCAGCGCCACTCCAACCCGCGCTTCACCACAGAACGGCCCGCCGCAAGAGCCCGGATCAAAACACACACAAAAAAGGAAACACAGCATATTGGGGGAAGGAAAAAATTGTTCATATAACTTTACTCGACTTCTTATAAGATGCACAGAATCTGCTGATGATTTTGGCTCCTGGCAAAGCCACAAAATCGAATCTACAGACGGGGCCAAGGCTGCTGTGTATGTGTGTGTGTGTGTTGTGTTGTGAACTCAATGGAGATTTGATGAAATAAATTGCCTGCAGTGGTGGTTCATAGTAAAGTCATTCAGCAATGCCAATTACATTAATAATTCAGACGGCAGTGAATAGCTCATCAAATGCTCAGATTAAAGCTTGATAAATGAGACGGTATGGCACTGCAACAGCCAAAGATTATACATAGAAATATTGGGACATTTTTCTGCACATTTTATGACTTCTTGCTGATTTGGGATTCATTGTAGGGATTGTGTTTAATTAAATGTTTTACCCTGTAAATATTTGATTAGGCAGAGAATATGTTTATTTCTATGTGTGTACCAAGTTGCTGTGAGATTAAAATAATGGCCAATGATAAAAATATAGTTTAGCAGTCATTTGAAATAAGAGCAGGTTGAGATTAAATACAATGCTGCCCCATTGAGGAGACATATGAGAGCTGCACATAAAGAATGAAAGAAACTACTTTAAACAAAAAATGCATATCTAAAATAAACAATTGAAATATATAATGTGCATATCCTGAAAAAAATCTGGTTTATACATCTTGGGAGTTGTTGTGATTGGATACGATTTTGCAAATGGTTTTGCTGAGGGCTTTTAGCGCGTTGCTATGCAGTTGTTGAGCTGTTCTGATTGGTTTATGCGCGTTGCTATACGGTTGTTGACCTGTTCTGATTGGTTTTCGTGCGTGATATACGGTTGTTGAGGTATTTTGATTGGTTTACGGGCGTTGCTATACGGTTGCTTACGTGTTCTGATTGGTTGATGCTTACCCAACATAAGTTTCTATGATGTGGCTAGGATGGTTGTTGTTAGTATATAGATATATAAACAGTACATATATATGATTATTACGCCTTTTCCATCGGTGCAAAGTGAAAATTGTAAGTCTGAACAAACTCATCTTTTAGTTTAATATTTGTTAAAATAATTAACACTAATTATTAATAATTTATCAGCTTTATGTGCGTTCATTAGGCTATTCACACATTAGTTTTTAGTCAAAACGTTTCCTCAACTAAACATAACCCGCTAATTTAATAAGACTAAGCAGTTACTAAAGCAAACTTTTTTCTGTTAACTTTTTGTCAGCAAATTACTGTTTCTCCAATAGATGGAGCGAAAGATGCGTTTATCAAAAGTGACTGAACAAATACGTGTAAAATGTAAAAAAGTTTCTCAGTCTTATTATTTATGTGTAAATTATTGATTTGATTTTAAGGGTCAACAAAACTGCATTGACATAATTATTTAATATTTATAAAGTTTCAGGACCGCAGTTCTTGGACCGCAGCTTTAGGATCCTAGTATTTTTGTGACAGCGCCACCTACTGTACTGGATCAACACTAATTAAAGATGGACGACATGGACAGCAACCAGACGGTGAGTACCGATATTTAATTAAGTTTTATTTTATAACGTTTAAACGGTGCAAAGTTTACATAGTGAGAACTGCTAACTATGAATTAATTAATTCCCACCAAATTAAGAATTTGTGAGCTAGTTTTATTAATTACTACGACGTTAATTCGTGGCTATGATTTCATAAATCCTAATTGTGTTTTAATGACGAAGTATTATAAGTGAATCTAGCCTGCACATTAATTAAACTTATCAGATGACAAGAGCGTGGTTGATGTAAGGTTTGTAAGATTTACCTGCAGCTTAATGTATTAGAGTGAATACTGGCTTAATAGTCGTTGTTTTACCATATTTATGTATAAAATATATTTTATAATTAAACTGCACTGACTGCCTAGTTGCAGTATGTGTTAGCCTGTTGTTTTGGCATTATTTTGCAATGATAAATGAGGCATTTGGCAATTTAATAGTTTGTTACAATTTGGCCTAATCTGCAGTCTACTCCACATACAGTTATACATTGTTACAGTTATATCATGTGTTAGTTTCTGTCATGTTTTGCATGGCCAATATGAAGTGATTTTATGTATTCAATTAGGCTCATTGTAGGACAGATGATTAAAAAAGGCACTAGGGATATTTTCATGATCTCAAAATATTCTAACAAGTACACTCTCACTTTTCCAAGATACATATAACAATCAAAAAGGGAGATCCCTGCCCGAATTGAAGAGATGCACCACATGCTGCAAGGACTTTCACTTTTCATATATATATAATATATATATATATATATATTCCAGTTGAATATGTTAAACAAATGTTTCTTATTTATCTCTCTCTGTCTCTCGCTCTCTCTTTCTCTAGAGTTGAAGCCTACAGCTGTTCTATCCATGCAGCAACTGATGGAAAAGGGGTTCACTTTGGTGCTGTTGTGATGTTGTCAGAGTTGTCAAGAGTTTGGACACACCTTCTCATTCAAAGAGTTTTCTTTATTTTCATGACTATGAAAATTGTAGAGTCACACTGAAGGCATCAAAACTGTGAATTAACACATGTGGAATTATATATGGAATTATATACATAACAAAAAAGTGTGAAACAACTGAAAATCTGTAATATTGTAGGTTCTTCAAAATAGCCACCTTTTGCTTTGATTACTGCTTTGCACACTCTTGGCATTCTCTTGATGAGCTTCAACAGGTAGTCACCTGAAATGGTCTTCAACAGTCTTGAAGGTGTTCCCCGAGAGATGCTTAGCACTTGTTGGCCCTTTTGCCTTCTGTCTGCGGTCCAGCTCACCCCTAAACCATCTCGATTGGGTTCAGGTCCGGTGACTGTGGAGGCCAGGTTATCTGGAGCAGCACCCCATCACTCTCCTTCTTGCTCAAATAGCCCTTGATGCCTTCAGTGTGACTCTACAATTTTCATAGTCATGAAAATAAAGAAAACTCTTTGAATGAGAAGGTGTGCCCAAACTTTTGGTCTGAACTATAATATATATATATATGTATGTATGTATGTATGTATGTATATAAATAAACATTCTTGAATCATTCTTGTGTCTTGTCTTGCCTCTCAACAACTTTTAAAATATTGGCAGTAATTTAGTGACTCCATACACTGATTCCAACTTTAACTTACCTGATAATGAGCTAATTCACCTTAAGGAAGTGAATCAATATACTGTATAATTCAAGAGACTTTTTTCAAGACTTTTAAGGTTTTTCATTTTTTACAATTATTTTAACATTGATATACATCAATTTTACAAAATTGATACTTCATTTATATTTTGTGTAAATTCATGTTTAAATTTAAAATTGTGACTCAAAGCACACTTAGTAATTTAACTCTGCTGCATTTTGAATCAAAAATAACATTTAAAAACATGCTACTGAGATTAATATATTGATGCTATATACAAAGTAACGTGACTGCAAACTAAACCAACTGGAAACTAGAACTGCGTTCCTGAAACTGCAGCCATCGCTATATTGGTCAGTACGGTAGGTGGCGTTGTCAGGAAAAACTAGGGTCCTAGAACTGCGGTCCTGAATCTGCAGCCTCCGGTTGTGCAGGAACATACTATTGACCGCTGAGCGTCCGTCTGTCGACCGCCTGATCTGTGTACTCGCCAGGGGAAAAGGAGGCGTAAATTATCGATAACGAACGGAACACCGAACCGTTTGCGCAATTGCAGTGCTGGTTTATGACACGCGCTCTTTGGGACATTATACGCGGGAAAAAAGCAGCAGCTCTCGCGTGTTTGTTTGTCTAGTCCGTCGTGAGTACATGAATGTTAGATTTCAGCACCGTCCCGAGGACAGCGCGCGCTAGCATGTGTTTTTACTATAGTAAAACGGTGTAAACGCCAGTGTGTCGCGGAGATCAGCGCGGAATGGCGTCGCGGTGGATCGCGTTCATCGCTTTACTGTGGGGTGAGTTCAACAGTCTCATGTTTATTGTCCATCGGCTCCGTATAATCCCCGTCAAACCTCCGATAACACCCAGCTAACTAATATTATGCTAGCATGTTTTTTTGGAGATGGTACAATAATACAAAATTCTAAAGCTATACCGCTTATATTAAAGTTTTAGGTTAATATTAAGCTGTAGTACGTATTTATAGTAGTATTTCTTGAAGTAGTATGTAAATACAATTGGATAGCGATATGATAGTCATTCAAAGTTATATTGCAATGTTTTTAAATATGTAATAAAATACCATGTTTGTGTGTGTGTGTGTGTGTGTGTTTATGAATGTATGTATATATGTGTGTTTATATATATATATATATATATATATATATATATATATATATATATATATATATATATACACGTTTAGCGGAGGCTTTTATCCAAAGTGACATGTATTTCATACAATATTTATTTTAATCGGTTCATGCATTAATTGGGAATCGAACCCGCAACCTTATTGTTGCAAGCGCCATACTCTACTAGATTATATTTTAAGGAAGTACCTTGGTGTATCATGTAAATACATTGTGCTTTGCCCGTTTGGTGCCGTATATATATCAATGTACTTTGTGTGTACAATTCATCAATCCTGAGTCTAGTTTATTTTTACAACCAATATTTGAAAGATTAAAACTATGTTATGCTCCTTATTTTGATGTTTCATGTTGGCATTGTCACAGGAGCTTTATACAATCATGTATTATGTTATGCACTTGGTAGATGCTTCTATCCAAAGCCACTTATATCGCATTTAAGATACACATTAACGTTTGACCAGTTCTCGCTTTGCTTTTCCTAGGAATCAAACCCATGACCTTTGGCTTTGCTAGTGTTTGAGCAACAGGAAAGCACAGTACCGTTATACAGTACAGCAATCTTTTCATTTCCACACAGTGTTATACTGACATCATAATGTACGCATAATCCGTGCTGGATTTCCACTGGCCTGCTGCTCCGGTTGCGCTTTAATTACGCATCTGATCCGCTTACAGCTTCTGTTCTCTGGTCATGATGTGTGTGTGGTCGCTTCCCATGAGTCACGGAGACTAGACTGTCCTGCCAGCCAGAGAACACGTACAGAAATGACCGTAGTTTCCACCAAAATACAGTCGTTATTTGTAAATCTGATCTCCTTTCAATAGCAATTGGATTTGGGGCTACATTGAGTACTATGGTATTTTGGGTCTAAACAGTTTAGACTGGTAAATATTTGTGTTTGGAAACCTGTCAACACCTGTCTTGTTTTTCAGGTTATGATAAATGTTGTGGTTTGGTTTGTGGCAGGAGAAGTGAAGTCATGTCAACATGTAAACACTCAACCGCTTTACAATGGTTTAGTTTATCAGATGTTATTTACATATCTGCGTTCACAAACACCAGTCTGAGTCTGCTCAATAACTGTAGGAAGGATTTGCATTGGATTCAGAAGTTTACTACTCGATTCCTAGTGTATGACAAACCCAAAGAGCTTTAACTTGATCCAAAAAACCCAGCAAAGTTAGATCATGTCAATCATTTCAAGGTCTTAGATGTCCATGTATCAGATGTAATGCAATAGCTTAATATGGTTTTGACTGTCTGGTTTATTTCTGGTTCCTAAAGCAGAACGAGGATGTATGCAAATAACCCTCAGAAAGGTCTGCGAAATGACACACCTTATGAAAACGATAGGTTCAGCTGTGAGCTCACAGGTTGTAACACATGGGCGTAGACTGGCAGAATGGGATTAGTGTTCATTACTCTGACCCTTTCATTCAGAGACGCATTACAGCATGCTCAAACAAAGAGTGGGCATGAATAAACAATACTTAAGCCCTGTCCTGGGAATATGGGGCGGGACGTGACGGTGCCCTCATTTAAGTGGGAATATTGTACAGTGTGCTAATTATTGATCTCATTCAGACAGCTACTTTGCATGTGTTGATTCCTTCAGTATAAAAAACTTTATGTATAAAGTACCAATAAAACAACCAAATTTGAAGTGCTTTACACATATACCAGAAATAAAACCACAACCAACATGACACGCCACATACCACTAAATATATATCAGTTCAGATTGAATTGTAGAAAATACATCTTTATATTAATTATAAAAATTGCAAATCTCATCATTTTTATAACAACCAACCATTCTGGCTTATTAATGATTTAATTTTCTAAAACAAGTTCCCGAGAGGAGATATGAAGAGAAATATCAGTATTTTTATTGTGTACTGTTTCCAATCAAGCTGTAATTTGGTGTAAGTATGCAGAAAATGTTAAAATATTTTTGTAAGATTATATTTTGAATGCACCACATACTAAGTTGAAGATATGCAGTTTAGTTTCTAAAAGCGGCATAGGTGAAGAAACACCCGTACATGTACGTTATGAACAATCATTGTGTGTGTGTGTGTGTGTGTGTGGATAATTTTTTGTCCTCATATATTGAGATGCTTGAAAACACCACAAGCATCACATGTGCTTCAGTAGGTGTGAATTTCTCGTGCAATATTCCCTTTTAAATGAGATGATTTGAGTTGGAAATATTGTGCAGTGTGAGCTAATTGATCAACCTCATTTGGAAAACCACTTTGCATGTATATTGATCCCGTTGGTTAACTTTCAGACTGATTAACATTTGTACTGTTTGTGTGTTAAGAGTTCCAGTTCTGTGTTTGCCGTGAGGTCACTCTTCCCGCCGGGCCGCTGTATCGGGTCGCAGGTTTCTCGCTGTCCCTTCCCTGCACCGTTTCGGGATACGAAGGCCCGCGGACGCAGGATTTTGAGTGGTATCTGTACCGGGATGATGCTGGGGGTCGACAGATCGGTGTGGTGTCCACACGGGATGCAGGCTTTCCATACGCACCGTTCCAAGGTCGCGTGGAGGTCGGCGAGGTTCGAGTCGAGAGGGATTCAGGAGACAAAGCCAGACTGATCATCCAGAGGCTGCATTCAGACGATCAGGGCCGCTACGAGTGTTACACGCCCAGCACTGACACCCGCTTCCTAGGGAACTACAGCTCATCAGTGGTGGTCAAAGGTAGGTGGTGAATCAGAAACAAACGACAAAAACATTGAACGTTATTAATTGTGCATGAGGGAAATGAGTATTGGGGTTTCTGCAGGTCTTAAAGGCATAGTTCACCCAAAAAATAATAATTCTGTTATTAAAAACCGTCATGTCTAGAGATGCACCAATTGCAATTTTTTTGCACGTTTTCCGATTTTTGTTAGTGATGTGAACCGATAATTTTAGATATTTTCTAAGAGCTATAATTGGCAGCATATACAAAAAGAAAAATACTTTTTTTCAATCCAAAGTTTTATTTTCATAAAAAACACAAGTAAAAAGCCATAAAAAACAGCACAAATAAATGCAATAGACTAAAGAAAGCTATGAAACTAAGTTTTTCAGGTTAAGTATGTTTTTATTCAAGTAAGAAATACTACATAAATTATAGTAATCAAATGTAAATTTTTATTAAAAATTTAATTTCTGTGGACTTGAAAAAAATTAAATGCTTATAAAACATTTTCAGGTAATTTTCTTTATAAATGATTCTCATGAATTTGTTTTTTATTTCCGCAGTGATTCCCGACACGCTGCTTATAACACATTCTCGCATTCTGAGCGGCCAACCTGTTATCGAAGGCACGGAGCTTCAGCTGACGTGCGCCGCGTCCGTCCAATCGGATCAGCACACTCACGTGTCCGTCACTTTCGGCGTGCGCACCAGCAGGGGGGCGGAGTCTCAGGGACACAACCTGAGAGAGATCATTGCTGTCGACCGCGAGCTCCGTGTGACGCCGGGCCGCAGCGGCTCCTACGGGAAGAGATACGGAGACGGAGAGATCGCTGTGGAGAAGCGGAGAGGAGATGGAGGCCGGGATCAGTACGTGCTGAAGATGAGCGCTCTGGCACCCGAGGATTCTGGGTCGTATTTCTGTGAAGCTGCGCAGTGGATCAGAGATCCGGATGGCAAATGGGAACGCATCGCACAGAGGACCATGGAGCTCGGGAATCTCACCGTTCAACCGCTCGGTTAGAAACATTAACATTTAGGCATTTTATTCTGCGCTTTTTATCCAAATGAGGACAAAAGAAGCCATCAAAACCAACAAAAGAGCAATACAGTTACATTTAGTCATTTAGCAGACTTGTATTTTATAAATAAGTAATATTATAACTTTATCTCGTAAAGTAAATAAAAAGAAAACGAGTAGATAAAATAAAGTTTTAGAGCGCCTCTTTTTTTTTCCGAAGGAATAGAAAAATATTATGGAAATAGGCCTGTTTTAAAAAAAAAAGTGGAGTGTTCCTTAAAGGCAAGACAGCAAAAAAATGTTTATTAATAATAAATATCACCACAGTTCCCCAGTTGATTAATCACAGTACATTAAGAATTTTTTTTCTCTTTATTTTTTATTTTTTAATAATTAAACTATTATTATATTATGAATTTTTGTTGCATTTGTGCTTTAGGCATGATTTTGATGTTTTACCAAGTGCTTTTGTCTCCTAATAATATTCACGATGTGGCTTAGTGCGATTATCAAATGATATAATTGTGCGTAATTCTACGTTTTTTAATTTTTAATTTTACATTTGAAAAAGTTGAATATTTTTTACCTTAATACTTTGTTATTTTTTATTTTAGTGAAACATTACTATTCGATTAGTTTTAGTGATATTAATATTTTATAAAAAAATTTTTTAAGTTTAATCAAAATTGTTATATTAATCATTAATATACAAATATATGTATTAATAATGATATCAGTGATTATATCATTTATATATGCTATAGTTTTATTAATAAATATAAACAATTAGTCAATACAAATAATATTTCTATTGTAAAATAAAATACTAATAAAATGTATTAATATGAAATATATTAATATATTTATTATTATTTAGGATTGCAAAGGGATGGAAAATATTGTGTATATTTCCAGAAACTTTCCAAAAAGTCCTGAAAGTTTGCAAAATTTTTGGAATGTTTCTGAAATTTGCTGGAAGTTTTCCATCTATTTTCAATATAATATTAAGTTAATGTTTTACTGTAAAATACAAAAATTACTATAATTATTATTGTTATTATTTTATTGGCATATTGGTATATAATCACAAAATCTTGGCCAAAAATAAAAAAAAACTGAATTTTTATCAAACATGTTTTGTGTGTTTGTACTCAAACTAAATGATGGTGCAGCATCAATGAAATATATTAATATATTTATTATTATTTAGGATTGCAAAAGGATGGAAAATATCCAGTACATTTCCAAAAAGTTCAGAAAGTTTGCAAAATTTTAGGATTGTTTTTGAAATTTGCTGGAAATTTTCCACCGATTTGCAATATAATAGTATTATAATATTTTACTGTAAAATACAAATATTACTATTAATATTGTTGTTGTTATTTTATTGGCATATTGGTATATAATAAAACATTTTGGCCAAAAAAAAAACCCTATAGTTTTATATTAATAAATATAAACAATTACTAAATACAAACAAAAAAAGTATTTCTATTGTAATACTAATAAAATGTACTAGTATGAAATATATGAATATATTTATTATTATTTAAGATTGCAAAGGGATGGAAAATATTGCGTATATTTCCAGAAACTTTGCAAAAAGTTTTCCAAATTGTTTCTGAAATTTGCTGGAAATTTTCCACCTATTTGCCATATAATATTTTACTTTAAAATACAAATACTAGTATTATTGTTGTTGTTGTTATTTTATTGGTATATAATCACAACATTTTGGCCAAAAAATTTTATCAAGCATGTTTTGTGTACTTGTACTCAAACTAAATTCTAGTGCATCATCAATGTTTACTGACCTATTGACCTGAGCAGTAGCATTAAGAAGTGTGGGATAGTCTCTATATAAAGCTCAGAGAGTGTGAGAGTGCTGCTCTAGTCATTATGAATGTAATAAGCAGTCTGTTGTTGCTGTGTCTCCCAGCGGACACACTGAGCATTCGCTCCATCCCGGAGGGTGATGTCTCTCTGCGTCCCGGCGCTCCGCTCCATCTCCGCTGTCAGGTGTCCGGCGTGGGCTCGTGGAAGCGCTCGGCGCTGCTGGTGCAGTGGATGCGGCGCGGGCCGGCGGGGGGCGGAGAGCTGGAGGTGGTGCGTGTGGATCCTGACGGTGTGGTGGTGTGGGGTGATGATCTCAGCAGGGCTGGAGGAGGCAGCATGGAGAAGGAGGGCGACGGGAGCTTCTCTCTACACCTGTTCTCCGTTCACCCGTCTGACGCCGGACTCTACCGCTGCGCTGTGAGCGTCAACGCCGGGAGGAAGACTCCAGCGCCGGACAGTCCAGCCACGATCACACAGAGATCAGACTGGGTCACTGTCAGCCTGAAGACTGAAGGTGCGTCAGGAACTGTCTATGCACGCTTTACGTTTATGAGTGCATAGAAATAGTGCTGGCTGATATATTAAAGGGGAGATCAGAAACAAAATTCACCTTTGCATGGTGTTTGAACATAAATGTGTGTTGGCAATGAGTGTACACCACCACCCTATACAGTGGCATGCAAAAGTTTGTGAACCCCTTGCAGAAAATGTGAATAATTTTAACAAAATAAGAGAGATCATATTAAATGCATGTTATTTTTTGTTCAGTACTGTCCTGAGTAAGATATTGTACATAAAAGATGTTTACACTTAGACTACAAAGCAAAAAAAAAAAAAACTTTTGGAATTTGAAGATCAAGGTAAATTGGACTTTGTGTTCTGGGAAACATACAAGTATCTTCTGATGGAAACAAAATAAGAAACATTTTGCTATCTTCGTGTTAATGCAATCCTACTCTTAATGCATCTTGTTTGCTTCTGGAGCATCAGTGAATGTACAATATCTTACTCAGGACAGAACTAAATTAAAAATAGCATGCATTTAGTACGATCTCTCTTATTTGGTTTAAATTATTCACATTTTCACAGATTCTGCAAGGGTTCCCAAAACTTTTGCATGCCACTATAATTATAAAAAAAAACACCCAGTCCTTTTTTCTTTTTCAAATCATAAGTAGGGATGAATTAATCCGATACTCAATATCGGTATCGGTTCCGATATCGGTTAGACGAGACCGATAGCGTGTAATATTGTGTTATTGTTAAGCCCCACGAGCTCATAAAGTCAAAGTCCAAGTGTACTAAAGCCGTTCCATACTTTAATGTGAGGTACAGATAAATATTTACGTTTTATTCTTCTCTCTGCTGCGGCTGTATGTCATCCTCCATTCAAGAATCAAACTTAAACCTGTCAAGTTACCAACTTTTTGTTATGCGATATATTACCTTAGGAAAATTTGGCTCTAAGAAATATTATTGCAATTTTAAAGACGACCGAATATATATCTTCATAATGTAATCGCATAATAATGCATAGAAGGCCTACACACTTCCAAACACATTTTTAATTCTTAAGAATATTTAGATCGTAACGCGTAGCTAAACCGATGACATTTTAATGTTTTAACACATGTGATCTCTTCTGGAAGCTCTTGCTGCTAAATTATCCACTAACCAAGTTTTTTGATGTGTATGTGTCCGTACAGAGGTGCGTGTGTCTGCTAGCATTGATCTGCCGCGGCGTCCGCTCCTGAAGCGCGGCAGCACCGTCACGCTGCTCTGTAACGTCTCTGTGGACTCCAGCGGAGCGTCACGCGTCGAGGTGCAGTGGCTCCAGACGCCGTCTCTCTCTGAGGACCGCGGAGTCCTGCTCCTAGCGACTCTGAGCTACGACGGTCTGACGCGCATCTACAGCAACGGCAGCGAGCTGAGCGTGGACCGTGTGTCCGCCGGCTGCTTCAGGATGAGGATCTTCTCGGCCGCTGAGGAGGATCAGGGACACTATCAGTGTCGAGCGCAGGTTTGGGCGCAGGATCCACGAGGAGGATGGTACAGCACCGGCGCTGAAGCCCAGTCTGTGAGCGTTCACCTGTACCTGTACGCACGAGGTGAGATCATCAGACCACAGGAAGCTGAGTCTGTACAGGAAGAGGTTTTAAAGATTTAGATGCCAAGGACTCCCAAACATAACGTCCCTCTTTCTAAAATATAAAGGCATCTTTATTATCTTACTGTTTATATTGTTCTTTTAACCTTTAAATTCATATATTTGTTTTATGTAAATTTGCAATTTGTTAAAATGTTATATGGAAATATATCTATAATTTTATTTAATTAAAAAAAAATAATAATAATAATAATAATAGCTTCTAACCTAAGGTTTGCACCTAGTTATGTAAATTAGCCTCTCCCCATATAATACACATATTCATATTACAATAAAAAATGTATTGAATATATCTCAAATCAATCAATATATATGTATATTAGTTATACATTTTAAATAAATTTAATAAATTTTAAATATATATTTTTTTAATTTAAATTAATACATTTTAGAATAAAATGTTAATATTTTTCAGTTTTTTTCAATATAAATATTTACTTTATATTTGTTTCTATGTGCACACATTAAATTTGAGAGCACTAAATATGTTTTATATATTCTTTTTTAACCCATTTGTTTACTTTTTTAACATTATTCATATATATATATATATATATATATATATATATATATATATATATATATATATATATATATATAATATATATTACACACACATACATTTTAGAATATAATATATTTATTAAATTATTTTATATATTTTTATTTATTTTTTCATATGTGCACAATACATTTGAAAGCACTAAAATGCATTTCATATATTCTTTTTTCCTTAATTTTTTGTGAACCCCATTTTGGAAAAATTTGCTTGCTTTCTTGCTTTGCGTCAGAAATTCTTGCGTTCACTACAGAACATACATTTAGCCGAGCATGCTCGTGTAACCCGGTGTGCAGCTGAGAGACTCGTTATTGACCAGCTTTGATTGATTTGATTTGATTTTCTCCACAGTCACTGATCTGCTGCTCTTACCTCTCGTGATCGGCGTGTCTTCGGCGCTGTTCGTGGGAATCCTGATCATCGCCACTGTGACGTGCTGCTTCATGAGCAGACTGGCCAGACAGCGCTCACGAATACGCAAGTAGGAAGATGAGAGAGACTCTCATGGAAAAACAGTTGCATATACACAAACGCATCTAGATCCTCTTCAAGCTGTGACGTTGTGAATTGCACGGTTTCTATTCACTCCACTGTTGAATATTAATTTCTCTGTGCATTTGCTTGAGATGAATAGGAGGTATGTTTAGGAGAACCACTAATAATAATCGCACAGATGTCCAGCACTGAAATCACTCACTGATATGAAGCGTGCTCATAATTCAACTGAATACTTTGTCATATAAAACACTTTTACAGCACTTTTATGGCATGCCATATTTTTTTCACTTTTTGTAATAGAATGAAATGCATTGAATATCCTTCAGTTCCAGTGAAATGGGAGCGAATCCGTCTCTAGTGCACGCTTGTTTTTCAGTGACGTGTTCATAAAGTTACTTCATTCTTATGTTCATTCATGCAAATGGAGAAATTCACTCTGAAATGTCTGGCTAAGATTTTACCCTAAAACCTAAAGGAAAACATTTTTATTTTATTTTTATTTCATAACACTTTCATGAAAATTAAGCAAATTTACAAACCAAATTTCCATTTCCATAATGAATTCTGTCTGGACATTGTGATGTGTATATATTATCTTGAATTCAGTACAGCAAATCATTGTACTAAATGTACATAAAATAATTTAAAAAAAGTGGATTTTTGTAACTGAAATTTTTTTTTATTGAAAATTCGATTTTTTTTTATTACAGTAATGAATATTGTAGGTAAAAAATTTTTTTGAATATTGTGGGAAATGCATAAAGTCATCACAAGACCCCCCTTGCCCCTTCTTTATATTTTAGGGTCTAATACGGCCCCGACATTTCTTGCTGGATTTGTGAGATTCATCTGAATTACATGAAATAAATATGAATAGAAATTGAAAATCATCCCGATGTTAAAAGCTGATTTTATTTTGCAATTGAACTGTTTTGTGGGTTTTTCTGGGTCCTTCCACTAAACAGGTGCCTTTATGTCCCTCCTAACATCTGAATAACATCTGAGTTTGTGTTTCCAGGTTAAAATCTTGTGCTATTCTCTGCCAAGGAGCAGCAAATGTCTCCTCTTTAATCAATATTTGATATTTCGATTGTATCGCAGAAGGATACAATGTTACATGCTCAAACTTGTGACTTTTTTTTTTTTTTATATATATAGTGAATTATTTTTGAAAATGTCTATTTTTAGCAATCTCACCCACTAATCCTGTGCCATAGTTACATTCCAGCATTGATTAATATTTATTAATTTAGCTTGAGATGCAGTGAACACACTCTCTGTTTAGTTTGCTGTAAAAAGCAGCGTTTCATAGAACGACCCATTAGAAGAAGTAGAGTTTTGAAGAAATGTCTGGATGTGGTGTTTCTCCAGCAGACGATAGCTTAGATAAATGGACTTGAATCATGATTGTGATGTTCACACTCTCTCTCTCTCTCTCTCTCTCAGTTTGAGGAGAAAGGGAGCGTGTGTTTCACTGCTTATTTACAGCGTTCAGACGCTGAGATCTGACTTATCCTCTTACTCCACGTGACTAAACGCTGAGAGCTGGATATTAATCCTCGTTTAATGTCTGAAACCTCTCGTATATAACGCTGTGTTCATCTGTTCTCTGTCCTCTTCATTTACACTGCAGCGTTTACACCAGAGCCGCCCAAACTTTAGAAAACACAGGACTCTGGGGGAAAGTCCAAATATATTCAGTTGTATTCAATTTAATAGAATTATTTTGTTTATATTTTTAATGAAATTTACTTATATTTTTATTTTATTTTAATGCAAAAGTAAAAGTGTGTGTGTGTGTGTGTGTCAGAGAGAAAGAGAGTGAGTGTGTGTGTGTATGTGAGAGAGTAAGTCTGTGTGTGTGTGTGTGTGTGTGTGTGTGTGTGTGTGTGTGTGTGTGTGTGTGTGTGAGTGAGAGAGAGAGTGTGTGTGTGTGTGTGTGTGTGAGAGAAAGAGAGCGTGTGTGTGTGAGTGAGAGAGTGTGTGTGTGTGTGTGTGTGTGTGAGAGAAAGAGAGCGAGCGAGTGTGTGTGTGTGTGAGAGAGTGTGTGTGTGTGTGTGTGTGTGTGTGTGTGTGTGTGTGTGAGAGAAAGAGAGCGAGCGAGTGTGTGTGTGTGTGAGAGAGTGTGTGTGTGTGTGTGTGTGTGTGAGAGAAAGAGAGCGAGTGTGTGTGTCTCTTTATATAGATAGATATATAGATAGATAGATAGATAAAAGGATTTTGTTTCATCAAATTGGCTTATGTTGTTTTGTTGTTGTTTTTTGTTTTTAATGCAAAAAAGCAGCAAAAACTAAAAGATAAATTAGAAATGAATAAATGCTTTAATGGCGTGTTTTTTCCCTCCTCTCAAGTAATAACACGACCAAATCAAAGGCCCAGGTTTGGGCATCTCTCTCTGTCATGAATCCTGCATCAAACGCTCAAGTGTTGCATGTTGTCAATCACAAACCGTGCTGTATCCCTCCTGCTCTTCTCTCTGATTGAAATGATCAAGATCAAATGTTTCAAACACCAACTTCTGTTTTCCCTTTTCATGTGCAGTATATAATATGCAGTAATGTGGTTTTGTAACTCTGTATGTTCTTGCATTTGCGAGGTTTTGTTTTTGTGTTGTGTTGATGGTGCTCGAGTTTCCTGAATAAAACACGTCCTGAAACGAGATGTCGGACTGTTATTTGGCACAAAGTAATGCACCTGCAATAACTGCAGAAGAAATCTTTTTATGCATTCATTCACTGTCGTTTTTTAAACCCCTTGTGCTGCTGAAAAGCTTTTACCTAATTTGGTGTTTCTGGTCAAAAATGCCCAGCCTTTTCAAAAATTGCTTGAAAATCAACCCTATTATCACCAAATCTTGGATTCAATCAGTAATACTAGTAATGCGTTATTTCTATTCATAAACAATTGTCACCAAAAATATAATGAATTCAATATTTATAGGCTTGTTTTGTTTTTTAGTGGCATTATAGATTTGCAACAATGTATTATAATGCATTAATGCTATGGCTACAATTATTCATGATATCATAGAAGGTTCATTACAATGCATAATTAATGCATTACAACAGCTACTTTATCATTTGTCAAAAATTTTGCCAGTAGTCGCTCAAAAACATGAGTCATTTCCAAAACAGATCAAGTCCAACAATTGGTAAAAGTGCATCTAAAAAAAACACAGTCCTGAGGAACTAGAAGCACTTCTTCACATCAAAGATACTTCCTATATAAATGCTATTCAGAAATAGGCTTAATTTGTTTCCCCTTCTCACTTCTTTTCTGCATTTCTGCATTTCTACTTCTGCACTTCTCTGGTTTATTCTTGAAACTTTTGCCCTTTCAGTATCAGCAGTTCTGTAGCTCTGTGGTGTTATCTTCTGCTTTTTTAAGTTGCTTTGTGTTGAAGCTTCTGTTAAATGACAGCATAAGCTAGCAAAGAGAAAACAGAAATGAAAGCATCTGAATATTAGATGCATTAGCTGCAAATCATGTTTACTGTCTTTCCACCTTCAAACTTCAAGACAAGTATGTCTTGCTGCATCTCAGTTAAACGAACATGAATTGCATGCACAGTAATGAACTAATAATGGATGGTTAAGGGTTAAACAAACCAGAGGGACTGAAATGTGAAGGCTGTATTCAGGTTAATGCTTTATTTAAATCCACAACATACAGAAAAGTGGTTTGGATTCGGCTCGGATCTAAAAATGATTGCAAACAGAGAATTAAAGTCTTTCTATTTAAAACATTTGTTTAACGTTTTGCAATTGTTATAGTTATTGTGATTATTTGAGGAATGCACTATTTACATGGTTTATTTCATGAGGAAATCTTAAATTCATGACAGATAAAGTTGCCGTTTGCTATTTCAGTCTATGTTCATGTTTCATGCAATGTTTTGCCGCCTTTTTTTGTGAAATTTGAGTAAATAAGTAAATTGTTCCTACAACTTTTTTTTCTTTGTATCATCTAGATGCACAGATAGATAGATATATTTTACCTTGTTTTGTAAGCTTAGATGGCCAGTTGTAAAAGCATTTATAACGTTAAAATATTATGCATTGTTACATTAATTAATATATATATATATATATATATATATATATATATATATATATATATATATGAACATTCTGACATAATTATAATAATATTAATTATTAAAAAAACGTTCCAACGAATACTTGAAGTGATCCTACAGTGCCACCTAGAGGACATTTTCAATTATTTATTTTATTTTATTATTTTTTTTTTGCCATTGGTACAGGTCTGTGATGTTTTGTAATGTCTATTTCTTTAATTGTATCACTTTTCTCCTTTGTCTTTACAGCAAGTGTTATTTTTTTATTTTTTTTTTACTTTGAAACATGTAGAACTTCCTTTTTCTGGCCTCAAATTCAAGCCATCTTAAAAATCATAATTAAGACTTTTTGTTAGCCATTAGCGACTTTTTATGGGCTTCAATTTAAACATTGAATTTAAAGCTTAAGAACTCCAACTTTTTATACACAACATACTCCTAAATAATTGTTGAAAAAAATATTTTAGAAACAAAAATTTTTATCTTAGAATTTTTTTTTTTTTTTTTTAATTCTGAGGACATGCGCTCTATAAACAAGCAATTCAGACTTTTTCTCAGAATTATGATTAATATCTGAGTCTGTTATCTCATATCCTGAGTCTCACACCTGCATCTGAATTGTGAGATCAAAGTTGTATTAACCCTTTGTGATTTTTTTTTTTAATCTGGTATATTAATGTACCAGTGTTTATAAATGAATCTCATAAAACATATATATATATTTTTTTTAGATTAGATTAGATTCAACTTGATTGTCATTATGCAGAGCACAAATACAGAGCTGAGGAAATCCAGTTAGCATCAAACTAAAAGTGCAGGAACTGTTTTCTATACAGAGTAAGTGGAGCTATAACTTACAGTATGTACAGGAACAGAATATAAACAGGAGTGCAATGAACAGCAGCAGTGGTAATGAATGCAGATGGTAGTGTTAAACCGTATATAATCCATGCAAAATATGATATTTGATAATATTTGTATAGAAATAGTGAGACAGTGTCTCTTATTTCATCAAAAAAATCAACAAGAAAAAAACTGATTACTTAAATGTTCCGACTTTTTTCTTTTTTCATTGTGCATAAAAAATATAATTTACCTTTACATTTATTTTATCATTATTCTCAATGGTTAATCTCTTATTCTTCTAAATGTGTGATACTGTTTTATTTTTTAAGTAAAAATTACAATTTTTATTTAAATCATCAAAAATAATGACACAATTATCTATAAACACTCATTAAAAATATGACTATTGTTATTTTTATCATGTGGGAGGGAAATGTGATTATCAACATGTTAACTATTTTTATTTAGTTTTTTAATATGACCTGGACATGCTTTTGATCTGTTTGTACAAATGAAGTTTAACTGTGTTTTATATCTACTCATATTCATCTATATATACTTACAATAACAAAACACAAGTTCATGGACTGGTTCTCTTTATTGCAACTTTTTAATAGCAACAGATATAGTCAAAAAA
>NW_020523820.1:0-77372 GCF_003368295.1 Carassius auratus | reverse complement strand
TGCTTGTAATATTAATCAATGAGATCTTAAAAAATAAAAATGACCATAAAGCATGTCTTAGTAAGATTTATGAGATTGGAGATGACTGAAAACAATAATGCAATGCAATGGCAATTCTGATTGAAAGATGAGGAAATTTAGGCTCCTGAGAAGATGTGAGATGTTTCTTTCGGAAACAAACGCTCCTCAAGTTTCATCTGGAGATATTACTGACCTTATTCTGACCTTTACTTGATCACAATCAGGAAAGATTCGACAGCAAAAGACATTTGTACATTATACTAAAAGACTTGACTTGGAGACATGGAGACCGATCGTGAAACAGATTCCAGTAGGTTTTAAAGGGTTAAAGATGATTTGAGTGAGATTCAGAGCAAGTATATTATTTACTACAGTGATATATAAAGTAGCCTGAGTTTGTGCCTCCGAGAACTTTTTTTTTATTGGAAACGAGAAGAGTTTCAGGCATAAACCAAAGAGAAATTTCAATGAGACGCAGTCTGTCTCCAGGGCCAGAGATCAGACGAGAGCATCCCTTCACTCCTCTTTGAGAAAGAATACAATGGAAATTAAAGTCAGATACTCAAAGCAGCACTTATTAAAGCACACATTTTGATCTAGACATCAACTATGGATGAATCAAAAGAACAATAATTAGACTGATTCTGAAAACGGAAAGCAAACCACCCTAAAAACCAGCAGAAACACTTGATATAAATCTCAAAAAGGCATTAAATAACCATGATTCACAAATCTGCACAAAGATGGTTTTGAATGCATTTACTGCATTGCTTTTTGTGGCCAAAATAGATACTTAATTACACAAGGCTCACAGAGACAGTGGACATATTCAGCACATTAAAACACTGTCCAACGTCTCCAATTAATTCAAGAGCAAATCTGACGACCATCTGGGTTGAGTCTCTCCACAACAGACGGTCACTGATCAGAGCCAAACAGTGACACCTTCTTCATTCTGTCTACGGCTAACTCGAGCACAAACTAACAGCCAAAGAAGCACTTGAGAAAATATCTTTAATTATGCTGGAAGAAACATCAGCACTTTCAGAGCAGAAAGAAAGATTGTAGTTTTCTCTCCAGAGAACTTCTTTAAGTCTCTAAAGCACATTTGTATGCTAGAAATTTAGTGGGTTGTTCAGTTGCATTATGCACAAATATTATAACGGCTTCATTCACATCACTGACCCAAATCTGTTTTTATTTTACTGTGAACAGTTGTGACAATCAATACGAATGACATTTGCAATACCAATCATTTAAATGTCTGTGTGCACCATATGAAATATTACACAGAAGTGATAAAAGTTATTTTTAATATAGAATACTATGATACCATTCAAAAGTCTGGGGTTTGTATGATTTTTACAGGAATCAATATCTCTTCGCACTAAACTGATCAGAAGTCACAAACACATTTATAATGTTAAAAAAATATATATATTTAAAATAAATGCTTTCTAACTTTCTATGCACAATTATTGCTGAAGATTCATGTGCAATAAATAAATTTTTGTATATATAGGCTTACTTTAAGCATGCATTTTTCTGTTTTTACTGTATTCTGATTTAATACATGCAGCTTTTGGTGAACATAAGAGTTAATTCAGGAATATTAAAAATTATTACTGATCTCAAACCTTTGAACAGTTGTGTATATTTAAAAACAGATTTAAATATACATAAAATCTGTTTTATAAAAAAAATAAAATTTTATTTACATTACATCTCAATTATTGTGACAAATGCATTGGACAATATAAATACAATTATTAATATGCATACATTTAAAAAAGGAGAAATTATTTAATTTCATAACAAAATATGCAATATGCATAAAAATGCAATATATGCTAAATATTAAAATATAAATATGAAATTATACTCAGGGAACACACATACTGGTTTGTATAGCCTGAATGCATTGTAAGTCACTTCGGATAAAAGCGTCTGCTAAATGCATAAATGTAAATGTATATTAAAAATAGTTGTGGTGAATTTGATGTTATGATGAACATGGCATGGCGAATCTTTTAGACTGATTCAGGCCACATCTAAAACATCACATTTAAACCTGAAAACTGGAAATGAGCATCAAGCTCCAGTTTGGTCATCTCATCTATGGATTGTGAAGATTAGCTTTTATTTCTTGCATTAACATCGCCTGACATTTTTTAGGTTTAGTTCTGAGAGATATGTGACGTCTGCCGCAGCTCTTGTGGTTAACAGAGACCCCGGAGAGGAGCGTTTGGCTCTCAGGAGACTCTTATCTTCTCTGCTGCTCGGTCTTATTTAGTCTCAAACTAATGTTCGGCGTTGTTGTGTGGGGTTCAGCAGACTCTAATGCATCTTCCTAAGCGTTTCCCACCCATCCCATGCTGTGCTTCAAACACATTTCCTTCAGCGAGGGTGGAGCGTCGCCTGCTTCATTCCCTTCAGGGATTTATTCTGTTAAAGCCTAATTTGTTTTCCCTCACGCACATCTGTGCTTTTCCAACATTTATGGCTTTTAGGTATTTAAAAAAAATACCTAAAAGTTCAGTTTATTTCAAGCGACTGCTGAAACTCATCTCTTTCGACACTACTTGAGTTCATCCTTAATAAAAGAAACAACAACAACTTTGTCTTTCTCTTTATTTATCCCTTCCCTTTCTAGCTTGTACTTATTTGAACAAATGCCAGAAACTTATATATAATGAGCACTTTCTGTGTCTGTTTGCCTCTTTAAGAAGAATTGCTTTATGTATTCCCCATGAGACGCTTTGGATAAAAGCAAGAAGATTAAATTTAAATTAATGCACCTTTGGGTTGTTTTAAAACTAAATTCAGGAATTAATGCAAATTATTGTGCAAACATGGACAACATTTGAGCCATGGCACTGTAACAACAAAAAAATCATCCCTCATTATCTTAGCCCCTAAATAGTCCACCCAAAAAAATTAACATTTTCTGAAAATGCTGAAATTTGCTCAGGTTTCATCACTTGCTCAGCAATGGATGCTCTGCACTGAATGGGTGCCGTCAGAATGAGAGAAATGTAGCATTGCATCACTCGCTCACCAGTTGATCATCTGCATGCAGTGAATGGGTGCCGTCAGAATGTCTCCCATCTTTCTTGTAGGAAGTGTTATTATGGGTTATTATTATGGATAAACGGTTTAAAGTTAAAAACTTCTTAATTATGTATTTGTTTCTTATAAACATGCAGCTTTCGTCTTTTCAAGACATTAATTGATAGATGGGGGTTCTGTGGATTACTTATAGATTATTGTGATGTTTTCACCAGCTGTTTGGACTCTCATTCTGACGGCACCCATTCACTGCATGCAGATGATCAACTGGTGAGCGAGTGGTGCACTGCTACATTTCTGTAAATCTGATGAAGAAACATCTACATCCCAGATGACATGAGAGGGAGGATATTTTCAGCAAATTGGCATTTGTAGGTGAATTATTCCTTTAACACTAACAATAAAATAAATAAATAAATCACATCAATCTAATTCTACATTAACACACAAAGGTGTAATGCATCTGCAAACCTCAAAAACCACCTTTTATTTCTTTAACTTACAGTCTAGTTTTCATTTCATGGTAGGAATTAAATATTTTTCAATCAAGTAAATTTGCTCTGAAGCCGAAGAAACCCTAAAAAGGGTAAAAAAAAAAAACTTGCGTTGTGCCAAAAGTCACCAGGTGTGCCAAAAGTCACCAGGTGTGCACCGGGGAGCGACCCAGCCGTCCATCTAGAACCTACCCTGCGGGTCAATAGCAGACACACGACGCTTTTCTCTTGCCCACGTCTGTCCCTCGCTGTAAGGATCCAAAATAATTGCCAAGAGTTTCTTTGAGGCTAAAACATATATTACATCTCACAGCTGTCACAAAGTGAGAAACGACTGAATGTCAGTGTGAAGGAGACTGTCTGTGCATTCAAGGTCTGCCAGAATAAAACGGAGAAAATTATAATTCATTCTTCATCCCTGCATGAACACAAGCTGAGAGTGTCAGTAAATCATCAAGAGCACATTGAAATAAATATGCAGCAGGTGGTCAGACTTAAAGCTAAATGCATTTATTATGCATGCATTCAATGAATGTGTTAAACATAAAGTCCAAGATTATGAAATTTCAATGAGCCGTTTGGATGCATAATTATTCATTTATGTATGAGTTACACAATTACCCTGCAGTAACGAGACACTGCGAGGATATTGCAAATTAATATTTTATGCCTAAAGTAGTTTTATTTGCACACAAGGCAAAAACGACTGAATTTCAATATATAGAGCACATAAAAAAGAACCACCATCTCTCTTTGTACACAGAAACTGATTTTCTGTTTTTTTTTAAGAGTTGGTTCAAAGGAAATTCTTTCATATTAAATGCGCGAGAGACAAAGTTAGATTTGGATTTCACAGGACAGTTTCTGGCTTTTGTGCAATGCTTTATTTCAGCACTAAACCTCCAGTCATCTGCTTCTTTAAGCTCTCTCTCATTTGGGAATTTCATTTTTTTTACATGTAATTTTTCATCTCAGTGTGGCTGTCAGATAAGCTTTACTACTCAGAACAGAACTGAAAAAAGGCCATTTTCACAGATAATTAAACTTAAGCTAAGGTAAGGAAGACAGAACCATGAAAAATAATCATTAATACAAAAATAAAATAAAACCTACTCTATAAGAAATTGCTACGGTGTTCTGGATGGTGCTTTTCAGTCCCTTGTCTCATCAGTCTGAATGTTTTAGCAATCATTCGTGATGCTTGACCCTAAAACACCACAATTATTTACTTTTTATTTTATTAATTGTCCACCTATTTTAAATATATTTGTGATTTCTCCTCTTTCCATGCATTCATCTAGGTAAGTTATATTTTTCATCTTTGATAATATCATAATTGTTGTTTTAACAATGCACAAGCATGTCACTCAAATAAATAAATAAATCTTGGATAACGAAGACTATTAGAATATACCTGTAGCTAAAATGTCCTTATAATTGAATTTATGAAAGCGAAACATTTTGTATTTATATTCATAAGATATAGTTAAATGATATCACACAAGCAAGAGTGTTGTTTTCCCGAATATCAGCATGTGTGCACAATATCAAATGTGATTTTAATTTTGAATCATTTGAGTCAGCGATTCAATGATCCGTTTCTAAATGAATCAATCATTTTGAAAGAATCTGTGTAACGAATGATTCAGTGAATCACCCATTAAAGGGTTAATTAATTCGGCCAAAAATGTAAATCCTCTCTTTAATTACTCACCCTCGTGTCGTTCCAAACCCATAAGACATTCGTTCATCTTCGGAAAAATTCAAATTAGATATTTTTGATGAAATCTGATAAACTGCAACATTTTAGCGGTTTTGTAACAACATAATGGTGAATAATTAATGACAGAATTTTCAGAAATATCCCTTTAAGATAAGGATTGTCATTACCTACTGCCGGTGTTTGTGCCATATTTAGTTATCTATGCAAGGCCTATTTCCACACACTCAAATATTGTTTAATTATCATTAACAATTGTGTTGTCAGTTTCACACACCAATACTTTCAGCCCCAGCGTCCTCATAAACACACTCATCTTTCCTCTCCAGTTCTGAGAGGTTTGCTCCGCCGCTAACTCGACCAGCAGCGCCGTCAGATTGAGTTAACAGATGCAACGCGAGCAGACAAACACTCTAAAGCACAACGCAATCTGTCTGTTTGTCTGAGCGAGGGAGGAATGAAGGAGGGATTGAGAGGGAGACAGCAGGAAGAGGATGAGAAATGATGAATACACAGACAGAAAGCTAGAACATTTGCAGAGCGCCTGAATTGGGGAAAGAGGATGCAGAAGAGCAGAAGGGAAATGCGGTGGCTGTATGTGAAGAGACAGTCGCAGTGGACGTTCTCAGCCTCTTTTGAGGCCTTTTTCATTGCATTCTCTTTCCCTTTGTGTCTGTGCTGACAGCTCTAGGATTTCGGACCCCGCCGAAGGGGTTGTCAGACACGCTTGACATGTTGTTTGTCACTTGATTGGCCGGCAATGATGGCTCAGGCAGATACTGAAACCGACCTTCTTTCAGGCAATACGCTTCTGTTATGTAACACAGATGGCTGTGGGGTGACACAGCTAGTAGAAATACAAACTACAACTAGAATAGCGAAGCAGTTAAAGCTGCAGCATCTACATGCGAATCTGAAGCAAACAAAATGGCAAAATAATGACTGTTTTCAAACAGGTTTCACAAACAGTACTGACCCTGCTCCCTATCTGCCATTGGACAGTCAAACGAATAGCCCCGCCCCAAATTCGCACCATTGGTTGAGCACTTTTTGAGCTACCAATGACTGACTTATAGTGACTGTAAAGACACCAGAAACTATTTGAATGCAAATAATTACACATAACTGTTAACTAGCCGAGAATTATCTCATTACAGCATTGCAATTAAAAAGCAATGATCTAAATCTGCAACTGATGAATGCTTTACATTTTAAATACTAACTAAAACTAACACATAACATGCCCATAAATGTATTTTCTGACACAATAGGCTACATGTTTTTAGTATATATTTAAACAATTAAAAAACTACAATTTAAAAGTAAAGAAAACATCTTAGAGATGGAGCCTTAGCAACTTCTGAAATAAAATAAGTTTAAATTAAAATATTGAAATTATTCAAAACCCGAAATAAACGTAAATTAAAGCTAAATAGAAATATAATGAATAATAAAAAATGCAAAACAAAGTGACTAAACCTTGAAATAAAATTAAACTGAAAACTGAAAAAACAAAAATATTAATAACATAAATCTATATAAATAATTCTAAAATAGCACATTTTATAATTGTAAAAGAACGCTTTTGCATTTAATGTTATATGTAACTAAAAATAAAATAGCATAAATAGCATAATACTACATAAATATTTCTAATATTATATATATATATATATATATATATATATATATATATATATATATATATATATTTATTTATTTATTTATTTTTATTATTATTAATATTTTTTTAATGTAATTATGGAAGTTAAATGGGTCACGAAGAGCATAACCTGTTAGGACAGAAAACAAAACAAATGGTTATAGGTGGTATTTTATAATTAAAAGTAAAAATATATAATTAATACTCTAAACTTAATTAGGCAGCCCCTTCCTCAGAGAGAAATTTTAAAGTCAAACAACCACAACCCAGTAAAGTTGGCTTTAGAAAGAAGCGGCAAGAATCCATGATCTCTGTATCACAGGCCTGTGGGAAAGAGTTCGTTAACGAGGTTAGTGTGAGCTTCTAATCTTTAAATAATCTCCCTTCAAGTCACTGAGATGGAAATCCTCACAGGAGAGCTACAGCTCAACTTAAAACTCAGTTTATCCTCAAGAGGAGAATAGCAGCCAAACCCTGTTTTTATTTCCCATTCGTCTAGTGCAGTGCTCTACTTAGCAACCGCGCTCTAGTTTGACACCAGCAGCTCACTTCATCAACGCTTTCTGATCGAACGAAACTCGACTCGATTGTTGTTAGAGTGAGTAGGTGGTTGCTAAGGTGTTGTGAGCAGTTGGTTGCACAGGTGGTTTCTAGGGTGTTGTGGATGGTTGCTAGGGTGTCGTGGTGGTTTCTAGGGTGTTACTCAGATGACCTGGGTGGTTTAGGGTGTTATAGGTGGTTGCTAGGGTGTTTCTAGGATGCCCTAGGCGGTTTCTAGGGTGTTGTGGGTAATTGCTAGGACACCCCGGGAAGTTTTTAGGGTGTTGCGGGTGACGGTTGCTAGGATACCCTGGGAGGTTTCTAGGGTGTTGTGGGTGGTTGCTAGGACGCCCTAGGTGGTTTCCAGGGCGTTGTGGGTGGTTGCTAGGACGCCCTAGGCAGTTTTTAGGGTGTTGTGGATAGTTGCTAGGACACCCCGGGAGGTTTCTAGGGTGTTGTGGATTGTTTCTAGGACGCCCTATGGGGTTTCCGGGGTGTTGTGAGTGGTTGCTAGGATGCCCTAGGCTTTTTCTAGGCATTGTGGGTGGTTGCTAGGATGCCATAGGTGGTTTCTAGGGCATTGTGGGTGGTTGCTAGGACACCCTAGGTGGTTTCTAGGGCATTGTGGGTGGTTGCTAGGACGCCCTATGAGATTTCTAGTGCGTTGTGGGTGGTTGCTAGGACACCATATGCGGTTTCTATGGCATTGTGTGTGGTTGCTAGGATGCCCTATGGGGTTTCCAGGGCGTTGTGTGTGGTTGCTAGGATGCCCTATGGGGTTTCCGGGCATTGTGGGTGGTTGCTATGACGCCCTAGGTGATTTCTAGGGCATTGTGGGTGGTTGCTAGGACGCCATATGCGGTTTCCGGGGCGTTGTGTGTGGTTGCTAGGATGCCCTATGGGGTTTCCGGGGCGTTGTGTGTGGTTGCTAGGATGCCCTATGGGGTTTCCGGAGTGTTGTGGGTGGTTGCTAGGACACCCTAGGAGGTTTCCGGGGTGTTGTGATTGGTTGTTAGGAGGTTTCTAGGGTGTTGTGGGTGGTTTCTACAGTGACATCGGTGGTTACAATGATGTTCTAGGTAGTTGCTATGCTGTCCTAAGTGGTTGCTAGGGTCATCAAGTTGGTCACTAAGGTACTCCGATCGGTTGCTAGGTGGTCCATTCTCAGCTGTCTGATATTCAGGTTTCAGCTCGCTCTTTCGATGTACATCTGTGTTCTTTCCACCTCGTTTCGTGCAAGTGAAATGACAGAGATACCATCATGTGATGCTAGAGGTCTGTTTAAACTCACTGTGCAGTATTAATATTGATGCAGCCTTAGCAAAGCACGCTATTAATTATGGCTTTTTTCACAGCACAAACGCAGCTCTTTCATTTTCTCTCTCTCTCTCTCTGCCGCTCTTATATTCTCGCACTCCACTTCTCTTTCGGTTTCTCTCCATCCTTGGCCACAATGAGAGCATGATTGAAGTGGCAAGAAGGTAACTGGCATTCTGGAACAATAATAATGACCTCTGAAAGGACTGTGCTGCCTCAGCGACAGCCACTCACTTCTGATTTGTTTGGACAGTGCATCGTTCTGTTCATTTCGCCCTCGCCATCCTCGTGCATTACAGGCCTTTGAAGAATAAACTGGCGTTTTGTGACAGACTGCCATTGGCTGCGGCTCAGATGAACCCTCACATGTGTCTGAGGGACTCCAATTACTCTCCGGCTTCAAACTCATCAAACATGCATTATGAATAAAAATGAAACGTTTTTTGCAAACGCCTGTATTAGCATTCCCAGAATTTACAAAGCGAGTTCTCTTCAGCACCCATAGGAAAGAAAGATGTGACCTGATTAACATCGCAATTGTATTCCAGACAGAAATAAGATTAACTGAGAGGAAAATAAAGATCTCGACAGGGTCTCAAACTGTGCTCAAAGTCTGAGAAGCAATCAAAAGTCTGAAGAACATCTGTTTGTGTTCCACTAGCAACAGCAAGAGTTCACCCAAAAGTTTTTTTTTTCATCATTTACTCACCCTCATGTCATTTTTTTCATATGTTGAATATAAAAGAAGATATTTTAAACAGTTGTTGGTCTGATGTAGGGAAAATAATTATGTGGAAGTCAACGGGGACCATCAATTGTTTGATACCCATTTTTTTACATAATTGCAACATAAATAAGACGCTCATACAGGTTTGCAATGATGACACAATTTTCATTTTTGGTTGAACTACGCCTTTAAAGAGGACTTGTTATGCCCCATTTTACAAGATGTAATATAAGTCTCAAAATACCCCACAGATCATTTATTGTAACATACTGAAAATTACAATTTTTAACAGAAGTGAAAACATGCTGTTTTTGTGCATGTCTTTTTAAATGCAAATGAGCTGACAAGGGAGGAGCCTTTTCAGGTCATGCCTTGGATACTCCCCCAAAATAAAACATCCCTGATCATTATTATGTCGTGCACACATGATATTGCAGTTTGTCTGACATCATGAAAGTTTATTATTTGCATGGTTTTAAAGCAGTTTAGACTTCTGATATACTGTTTCTGAGCGTGTTTCTAAAGCATACTCACTCTCTTGAGTACAACCGCAGAAAGAGTATGTACTATATAGTATGAATATAATCTGGATGTATTGCATGCGCCATATTACCATTGTGACCTATCAGCTTCAAAATGCTGTCCTGTGGCCTTATGCAATTGTTTATTGTCCATCATATGCACAATTCAGAAATTCATGCCGGAAGTAGTAGGTCATCCTGGTACTTTTTGCCTACTCTTGTTCTGAGTGCTGTGAATTCACACATACATCTTTTCGCCTACTATATAGTAAGGATGTATGCAATTTCAGACACAGCCATCATTATTAGTCGTGGGCGGGGCCTGTTCCAGAATGACATCACTGACGGTTCGATTTACAGGGAATGCATGAATTTGATCAAATGTATCATTTAAAAGCTCTAAAACTCGACCAAATGCTTGAATGTAAAACACAAACATTTCTCATCGTATTCTTCCATGATTAAATGATTAACTGAGCTGCTTTTTGCATTAATTCCATCGCCTGGTTTGTGTCATTGTATCGAATCTATAAACTGCCTATAAACATCTGAGATAATACTGAATGTTGAACGCAATGCATCAGGATATTGTTGCAGGATAACTATGCAAACGGTTTATTTACAGTGACTAAGCAGAAAGCAAGAAAAATGCTTTTTGTTTCATTGATTTGGACTTGAAATATGACTTGCAATTGAACCGCTGTGCAAAAGTAGCAGGAGAAACACTTTAAATATGACATAGCAAAAGATCAGACTCACCGTTTTTTGTCAGCTCGACGGAAAATCTGTGAAGAGATAGAGATGAAAAAAAAAACAGTCAATAGGCAGTTTATCAACGTGAGCAGCATTCAGAAGCGTAGAGGACTGACGGAAATCAATACTGAATATAATTTAGTGTGAATGAATGTCTTTAATGAACTGCACCTTTAGAGCTTTACTGTGTTTGTTTCTGATGTTAATTATTATCACAATTTATAAACGGATTTCTTTTTGTATAAATGTTAAAATTTAATTTATTTCTGTGATGCTCCGCTGTATTTTCAGCATCATTCCTCCAGTCTTCAGCGTCACATGATCTTCAGAAATCATTCTGATATGATGATTTACTGCTCCAGAACATTTCTGATTATTATCAACAGTTGTGCTGAACAATATTTTTGTGGAAAATGTGATACATTTTATTTTTCAGGATTCGCAGATGGATAGAAAGTTCAAAAGAACGGCATTTATTTGAAATATAAACTTTTAGTAACATTATAAATGTAAGTTTTGATCAATTTAATGCATCTTTGCTGAATAAAGTATTAATTTATTTTTTATCTTGCATAAAAAACTTTGTCCCCAAACTTTTGAAAAGCAATTCAATTGTATAAATAAATGCATATACTTGCACAATTTAAGTTTCATCATAATGTTATTTAATATAAATAATAAATATAGGCTTTAGGTCAGAAAAATAGCTATTTTTGAAACATTTTTTCACCTGATTTATTACATAAATATCTCATTTAGAGCAATGTATTTGATTTGTATTGTGTTTGTGTATTTTTATTTTTCATGTGCACAAGTTCTGCTTATTTTTCTTCATTTATTTTATTATCTTATATTTTCTGAAGTCACGTCTCTGTTTTTAGCTTCTTTTATGAAGCTCTGGTCTTTGTAAGCACCGATACTGAGAGCTGCGTTTCTCCTCTGTGATCTACATTCATATTGTCAGGTGGCCGGTTTATTATATCTTATAAAACACAGCTGCAAGACTTTGAATTTATCTGCAAAATAAAGCAAAAACAAGCTAAAGTAAGGAGAACTGAAGTAGTGTAGTGTGTCTAGGCCTCATTATTTACAACATAACCATTTACAAAAAGCAGTTTGTGCAAATGGATGAATTCTAGATTTGAGATTAAATTTAGTGGGAACATTTCATGCAAAAATGTAAATTCTGTGATTATTTATGCATCCTCATGCTGTCATGATAATCTTTTCCTTTGTTGAAATCTCATTCAAGTTCATGTATAGACAAAAAAAAAATGCTTTTTTGTTTTTAATCTGGACAAAATAATCATTGCAAGCATGCACAAATGTACTCGGATTATTGGGATGTTTTTATCCGATTTTTGGACTCTCGTTCTGACGGCACCCATTCACTGCAGTTCAACCTTTGCTGAGCAAGTGATGCAATGCTTTTGTGTGTAACTATTCCTTTAAAAATGGCAATGAGGAGACAAATAAAGCTGAATGTTCTCTTCTGGATGAACTATTCCTTTAATTAACATTTACATAAAAAGTGCAGTTTCACAAGCTTAATAAAATACAAACAACTGGCTTGCAGAATTAAAATGTCATTCAGAGACTTTAACTAAAACCAATAGTTGGATTCACACACTGTGTGCATTTGGCTGAGAGCCACACACAGTCAAACCAACGCTGAATAATCTCTTTAGAGCAGATTAATCTACGCAAAATGACACCGAGATGGAGATTAAAAGGTGAAATATACTTCGCTTATGAAGAACAGGTCGCATGTGTGTTGATTCTTCAGCTTTATATGACACAATAAGGTTTGTAAAAGTCAGATGTGCAATAAAGCACTGCCAAAAGATAAGTGTATGATAATGCATCATTAACAATGTCCTTTAAAGGTCACCTGAGCTTCCTGTCGAGAGATCGTTTCCAATGGCTCTCTGGCAGGTGTTGAGTCAGTGGGGAGACACGGGTTCAGAAAGACAACAAACGATTCGCAAAGCACAATATCAGTTGAGTCACGGTTTATAAATAGGCCTGACAGCATCTTAGTTAATCCAAATCTCTTTCTCCTTCAGAGCCCACGGTTCAGTGTGAGCGCACAAGAGCTTAAACGCTAGCCGAGGGAATTATAAGTAGCTGTTCGCTCTTCTCATGTCAGTCGGCTTTAGAAATTTCGAGGATACGGACCCGGGGAAGATGATTAGCAATTATCACCTCGGGGAGCGAATAAATACCTCCCACAAACACAGCCTCTGTCTGCGTGTGGCGAGAAGCGATATGATAACACTTGAGACACACAGCCTATTTTATTGATAAAGGCAACTTTTAATATCATGTAGGCTAATATTTTAATTAGCAGGTCATGTACCTCGTTTCTTTCAATTTGGGTTATTTATTGGGCCATATATATATTATTCTGCAAATAATCTGAATATGACATACATTAAATATGTTTTAATTTGTGACCCTACACCACAAAACCAGTCATAAGGGTCAATTTTTCATCAACTGAAAGTTTTCCATTGATTTATGGTTTGTTCGGAGGACAATATTCGGCTGAGATCAAAAGTTTTGATATATTTAGGGTAGGAAATTATTGACTTAATATCTTCATGGAACATGATCTTTATTTAATATCCTAATGATTTTTGGCATAAAAGAAAAATCAATAATTTTGACCCATACAATGTATTTTTGGCTGTTCGTATAAATATACCCCAGAGACTTAAGATTGCTTTTGTGCTCCAGGGTCACAAATGTGCAGTAAAAATATATGAAATCTATATAAATTGGAGCAATTTCATATATAAACAGATCTTGACCAAACAAATACATATGTTTATGACATATATATCATTTTTCCATCTTTAAACCTGTCCAACATGTTTATATTATATAATATAAAAGATAAATATGTACTTAAAACATAGAAATATATATATAAATATATATAAATCTGAAAAAGTTTTGCATATATGTTGTTTTAATTGTTATGCATTTATATTGTTGACATATAACCATATATATATATATATATATATATATATATATATATATATATATATATATATATATATATATATATATATATATATATATATATATCATTAAATAGATAATATTAACATATGTACATTTACAAATTTTACCATGGGGAGTTTATAAATATGTTATAAACTTATATTTTCATATACATAGAGAATTCACAAATGTGAAATTATATATAGCCTAATAAATAACATATCACTCTTGATATTGGACAATATCTGTCATGCATTACATTTTCATATGCATGTTGCTATTTTCACGCCATCCTAAGCAACACATTAATTAATGAATAAACGCTTTAGAATCTGTTCTTGCACTTACAATAACCTTTAAATAAAATGTAAAACTCTAGTTTGGTGATGATATGAGAAGGCTCAGTAGCAGTTCCTGCTATATTTAATTTCATGCATAATTCTACATCCTGAAGACAAATTCATAAATAAGAGATGCTTCAACATGATCTGAAATGCAAGGCGAAAGACAACAACATAAGCAATCATCTCTTCAATGAAACTATGAGAATATAAGACAGAATCACACGCTGAGATCAGCCTGCGCTTGAACAGATTGAGTTCATCCAAGCAGCACAGCAACATTAATCATGAAGCACATCAGAACTGTCAGAAAACTTTCTGTGTTTGCAGTGATGCTCAAAGACATGACACTTTTCTTCCCCAAGCGCACGCTAAAGGATGAAAGCTTAAGATACAAACACAATGCTTTGACTTTTTGTATATCTCCCATCTGCACACGTCGAGCTCTTCATTTACAGACAACAAAAGCTGGAGCTGTGTGTAAAGTTAACATTAAACCTCTGCAACCTGTGATGTGGAAATCGGATATGAGGATATTCAAGAATAAAAATGTAGGACGGGACTTGATTTTATCCATCTGGAATTGATTACAGGCTGACCTTAAGGACAAGCACGTACACACACACACACACACACACACACACACGTCCTCTCTGTTGTCAGACCCCCTCTATGTCAGCTTACTTAACCCTGCTGAGAGAACATCTGCAACTTTTTATCTGTCACTAACACGACTGCACACAGCCTTAAAGGTGCTGAAGCAGGAACTGCTTGTACAATGATTTTACATTAAACACATCCACATCACATGCAATAAAAATGCAAGACAGAAGAAGTACAGAAAGATTATATAGCTAAGAATCAATGCAATCCAGTATGTCCTTGTTTAGATTTTAATTGCTAAAAGCTCTACTTTAGAAATTCTGAAAAAATAGTAATAATAATATTAATGCAAAAACAAACATTTGAACAATTCAATATCTATCCAAAAGAATATATCAAATTGAATTTGCTTCATCAGTGGCTGCAGAAATTATTTAATTGTACAACATAAATGCATAAACACATAAAGTCAATAAGCATGAATGACAAGGGAGTGTGAATGAGAAAAGCATACTTATAAAAAAGAGATTTTTATGTTCATATGTATATTATAGCCTCTTTATTACAAATGCATTATGTCTATATTTAAATATGTAAATTATCTATATATACCGTATAGCTACTAAATACCTGCTATCTGATGTTACAATGGAAGACATGACAATGCATTCTTCTGCTTTATAATCAGATATGCATTATTTATTCCCCAAACTGTACCTATAACAATCAGCGCTTTATAGCATAACCTATTTCATAATTACATATTAATATGTCCTTAACCACCCTTTCTATCTGCCCTACATTAATAGAAGTATTATAATGTCTTGTGTTCTTGGGTTCAAGGTTAATGTTTGCATGGTCATCTATTGTTGGGTTGATTGACCGAGCATTTGGCTACTTACATCGTGAAAGATGGGCAGTCCGTGAACCGCATCCTGCATCTGATGCTGCTGCTGCTGCTGTTTGGAGCGGAGATGCTCGCGCTTTGCAGACTGGAGACACATCGTGATCATTTCAGTGCACGCCAACATCTTTAAACGAGATGTTCACGAATTTAAGAAGAAGAATATGCACTTTAAGACACTGATATACAAGCAGATCTCGGAACTGTGGTGCTGACAGCAGCACGGCGCTAGTCTTCAGGGCGAATGATGCTGATGCTGAGGAAACCTAGTGAACGCCAAAGAATCGTTCTTTCGACTGAACCGGTTCTTTGAATGATTCGGACGAACTGATTCGAAAAGTGAATCACTGGACTGAAACCTTTGTGGATTTTTGAGTAACTAATTGAGTGAATATATATAGTGCATCCAGACAATATTCAAAGCTCTTCCATTTTTCTACATTTTGTTATATTATAGCCTTATTCCAAAATGGACCAAATTCATTATTTTCCTGAAAATCATACAAACAATAACCCATAAGGACAAAGTGAAAGAAGTTTGTTTAATATCTTTGCAAATTTATGAAACGTTTTTTTTCACCCTATTAACATATGATGTCTTGGCTTATGGTTATAATTTTGGATTTTTAAAATTGTAAAAAAAAAAAAAAATATATATATATATATATATATATATATATATATATATATATATATATATATATATATATATATATATATATATATATATTTTTTTTTTTTTTTTTTTTTTTTTTTTTTTGTGCACTGCTCAACTGAAATGAATCTCCGAGCGAACCGATTCGTGGAAATGATTCAGACTTCAAAGAGCCACCGATGAAGTTCTCGCTGTGTGGCTCCGCCTCCTCGGATGCTGATTGGTCCAGCAACAGCTCAACGCATCACTCCCTTTACTCACTTTTGCCAAGAAAAATCAATTTTTGTTATTTACAGCAATTTCATTAAATGATATGACATGATATGACAACGAATACATAAATAAACATTAAAAATGTAATATTAATTAGAAATGAGTTATAATGAAACCACAGGTCATCTAAGGGCCACAATTCATTGAGAGTCACCTTTGAACTAAAACACATATTCAATGTGTTTGCATGGTATACCAATGTTTTTCAAAACGAGTGACAAATACCATGGTACTCACTGGTAAAAAAAGAAAAAAACCGTGGTGTAATGCACAAAATGTTCATGTAATAATAACTAATTTACTATGTTTTGTTTTATAGTTTTGGGCTGGCTTGCAAAATATCGTGGTATTACGAGGAAATACCATCACTGTGCTATGATTACCAATGTTTTCCAAAAGAAAATACCATGTTACGTACCTGCCCAAACCGACAGCGACACCTCGTGGATAAACAGCCCCTTTTTTTCCAATTTATTTCTGTGAAATATTAGATAATATTATGAAAATCTGGCCATTTATTCCTTTCATTATTACACTTATTTTTTCAACATGCTGTCCCCAGCAGCACATTAATATGCAAATTAGATACAGTGTATAGATAACATTGTGTTAAATGGGCAAACCAGTTTATGGAACTTTTTTTACATACTATATATTGCATAAAGCAAAATGGTATATAAAATCATTATAATATATTTTTTAAAACAAAATTAAGAATCGTCCTTATACAAAGCTAAGAACCTTAAAAATAATTTGTGATTAAAAAATAAATAAAACTCCCGTCGTTTTTGCTTTTTCATTTTATTTTTTCAAAAATTTTACTTTTTAGATATTTTTCTTATGCACTAAACAATGTAATGACATAATGTATATTATTAAAATAGATTTTTCTGGATCTCAGGAGGATATCAGAATGGACGCGCGTCGCGTCGCGTCACGTAACGGCGTCGCGCTGCGCAGTGACGTCACTCTGACATAGCGCCAGCGCTGGCAGCAGATCTGGACGATTGAAATGGAGCAAAGTTTCTTTAAACGACGGGAAGTTGACCTAGGATCCCATTAAAACCGAGATCTAGAAACATTTCCCGCGATAATAACGCGTATAGAGGACAACATGGAAGAAAAACAGCCTTGTTTTGATAAGGCGCTAACGCTAGTTTGTTTGAACGCGTCGTGTTGTGACAGCTCGTTTATTAATGCGCGTAATTTATAATCTGAAAATATGATAAACTATCATTTTCCAAGACATATACATATTTCGTGATTTACTGATTTTTGAAAGCTGCGACATCGTCAGTCAGAAACGCTACGTGACGTCACTTCCGTAAGTACTGTTACAGTATCATAACACAGAAGTATCTTGACTGTCACCTTGATGTGAAAAAAGATGTGCCACGAATTAACAGGGTACTCCAAGAGGCTTGGAAAAGCATGGTATTGTGATATCTGCGGTATAATACTATTGTCATCTAATATACTGTGGTAAAACCACTTTTTACTAAATTTATCCAAAACACCACAGCTGAACAGGGTAAGCATTTACTACCATACATTAATTTGCAGGTTTTATGAAAGCTCATGTTTACAAATGCAAACGAGGCGTTATCTAATTAAAGATTGGTGTATGTGAGTGTAAGTGAGATGTGTATTGGAAATGATCTACAGATGCACTCAAATGTGTATTTTGGATGTTTTTTTTCTTCTAGTCTGAAAGAAGACATGTTATTGAAACAAAATAGAGCAAAATCTCAAAATGTACCAGTGTAGAAGTCGTTCAACAGTTCCTGTGTTAATTTGTGAACTGTTCAAACATTATCGATATATCGATATAAAGTATTTCTCACAAACATTGACTCATCTTCAGGTCATTCTGAATGAGAATTGAATATAGGTCAGAAGTTCCACTGTATGGATGGCTTTTTTTTAATGTCTTTTGTTGTTTTTTTTGACATCTCCAGTAATCCCTAACTTTAATTTGTGAAAGAACAGAAGAACATTTTTCTTTAGTCTTGCACAGAAGAAACAAAGCTGTTTACAGGTGTAGTGATGTGTGGAGGAGGAAATATTGACAGTTTTTTGTTTTGTTTTAGGTGACACTGTTGTGTAAAGATGATCTTAAAACATTTGATCCAGTGTACGATTATTAGGGTTTGGGTTAGAATTAGAAACCTATATCTTTAAAGTGGCTTTAAGTCAACCTGAGACATAAAGGATAGTCCGACTAATTCTTTTATTTTAAATCAGTTTTTATTTTAATTTATTTAATTTAATTTTAAGTTTAAATGTTTGCAGTTTTGTTATTATTAAATTGTTGTTGTTTGTTTTGTTTTATTTAAGTCTTTATATTTTTAATCTATAGTTCATATATATATATATATATATATATATATATATATATATATATGTGTATGTATGTATGTATGTATGTATGTATGTATGTGTGTGTGTGTGTGTATACACATGCACACATATATAATTTATGCATATTTATATTAAACAGACATGTAAAATACTTTATTTACAGAAATAGTTTGTATATATATATATATATATATATATATATATATATATATATATATATATATATATATATATATATATATAATATTATTATTATTATTATTATTATTATTATTATTATTATTATTATTATTTTTATTTATTTATTTATTTTTCAGTTTTAGTTAAAATTATTTAAAATATCAGCCGAGCAAGTACACAAATCTGAACAAAAAAGCTCTTTTTGTTTCCTGGTGAAATTACTTATTGATTGACAACCAGCGTTTGATGTTGACATTTACAGTTTGTCCCAAATCATGCTTGATTTGAAGTTCAGTTTGTTCATCAGTAGAATGTCACTGGGCTTGTTGTTCATCAGCGCTTCCTCTCAGTGCACAGACGGACTCCTGCATCATCAGTAATCTGAACAAGGATTACTCCAGACTTGTGTTGTGAGATTAGCTGTCACCTCAGACATACATCGCACACAGCGCTGGTCAGACATCAGATGTGTCTTTAGTGAAAGACCAGCCAGTAAAAACCATGTGAGAGTGCTTACCATTACATCATATCCTGTTTCGCTCGTAACTGTTCTGCGTTCCAGAAGTCAAATAGGTTGTTGATGAAGTGAGTTGACCTTTTATCTCATCTCATGAGTTTTTGCGATCACGAAACTTAATATTTATTTGTGTATTTCAGATTTGAGTCACAACAAGTGTTTTCAATGGCCACACAATGAAGGCTCAACTTCAGATTACAGGTGAGCTTCACCAAGTTTTTTTTTCTACAAAAGTTTATTGTTTACACAAGTGTTTTTCTATGCGCTCATTGCAATGCAGCATTTGATAGATTATAAAGGGATTATATTTGCCATCTTTTATCAGTTCTGTCCGCTAAGCTTCGGGACAGTAAGAAGAACTGGTTTGGACCCAGTCCTTACGTCGAGGTGTGTGTGGACGGCCAGTCCAAGAAGACGGAGAAATGCACCAACACACACACTCCCAAATGGAAACAGTCTCTCACTGTGTAAGAATGAAATATGAGCTGAAATAAATTACACAACAGATCCAGAATCAATATTAATATTGATTTTATGCATTAGACTAGAAATAAATGTTAATCTGATAAATACTATATTATAATACAATGATTATTAGCTTGTTATTATTTACTTTTAATTGTGTATATTTTCACTCTTTTTTTTGTTATTTTTAAATTTTTAAATATTATTTTTACATTTTATTTCAGTTTTAATAATATTTCAGTTTTATTTAAATTGTTTTCAGAATATTTTTTCATACATTTATTTTATCAAGGCAATATTTAAAATGTAATTTTTTTCATGCATATTTTTTTTCAGCTTCCAATAAAATGTTCATTTGAATAGTTTTATGTTGATGTCGCTGTAACAGCGCTCCTCTGTTGTTCGTGTTGTTTATAGGATCGTCACTCCTTTCAGCAAGTTGGTTTTCCGTGTTTGGAGTCATCAGACCCTTAAATCGGACGTTTTGCTGGGGATGGCCGCTCTGGAGGTCAGCGAGATCTTAAAAGCCAACAATCTGAAGAGTGAGTTTCCATCTTCTCCACCTGTGTGTGAATCTCTTTCAGAGTCAGGCTCTGTAGTGTGTGTTTTATTGCCTCTCTGTGATGGAGAATGGACTCGTTGCACCACACAAAGAGTCTTTTCAGATACTTCGGTCACATGACTCGCAGCTAATGCGAATTACAGAACTGTCTGAGGGCGTTGAGTAGCCCACAACCAGGTTAACGTTTCCTTTTCCTGTGACCTGAAGTGTCACTGTGAGCTTGTTTACCTCGTGAAGCCCATTTAGCTTTCCAGGTCAAACTTCTATCAATAAATATGCTTTAAAGCTTACTTTTATTTAATCAGCTTTTTATTGCTATTCTTGTGATTAAACAAGCTTGGAGACTGATGCCTGATATGTGAGCAAAACATTCTTGTGAATAAATCTTTATTTAAAATAATTATTTGCTTGCTATTATTTACTTTTATACTATTTATTAATATTTTTGAATTTGCTTTTATTTTTTTATTTTATATATTTATTTTTGATATTTTTTTGGCATTTATATTATTTATTTTTTTATATCTTTTAAACTTTTATTTCGGTTTTAGTAATATTTATGTTTTATTTAAACTTTTTTCATAATATTAATTTTTACATTTATTTTAGTTTGAATGCTTTCAGTATTTCAAGGCAATATTTTTTTTACTTTCACTTTCATATTTCACTTTTTTTTAATGCATATTTTATTTCAGCTTCATTTCATTTATGTAAAATTGTAATTTTAATAGTTTTATGAATTAGTTTAATGAAGTTTTATGAAAGCTTCTATGATTAAATATGCTTTAAAAGCTTACTTTTATTTAATCAGATTTTTATTGCTATTCTTGAGGTTAAACTAGTTTGCAGACTGCAGTGATGCCTGATATGTGAGCAAAACGTTCTTGTGAACAAATCATTTAAATCTAGTCATAACTCAAGTCAGAAATGTTTTGAAACAAGATTTTTATTCAGTATTCCCTGGAAATGTCATGGGAATGCATTGATCAGTCAGGATGCTGCTTTTACAGGCTGTTAACCTTCATCTATCGGTTCTGTAAGTAGTGTGTGTGTGTGTGTGTGTGTGTGTGTGTGTGTGTGTGTGTCAGTCTGTGAGGTGGTGCAGACGCTGCAGTTGACTTCAGACCGAGAGATGGTTGGAGATCTGTCCGTGTGTCTCGATGGACTTCAGGTGGATCCCGAGACGTTTGCGTCTGAGGAACAAAAGCACAGTTGAGATCTTCTTTAATCCTTTCTAATAGATTTAGATCCTTTGCTGTTTAAAATAGATATTGATTTTCCTTGGTTTCCCTTCTGTCACAGATGCCGTTGTAAATGGAGAATCCAGACTGAACGGGGATGTGGCAGGAAGGTCAAATATTACTGTAATATGTGTCGAAAGAGCTTGAATCTTTCTTCTTTGCGTTTGTTTGTGTTCTGGGTGAAATTAGATCTCCAGGGAAATATGTTGACTGAGTTTTTTTTTTTTTTTTTTTTTCATTCATTGATACATAATGGCAAAAAAAAAAAAAATATTTAAAATAAAATGCATAAAAGTTATGGCCAGATTATGTAGTGTTAGAAGTGGAAACATAATTTTCATAAATATTTTTATTTACGTTTTAATTTTGGTGATTTTATGTCTGTTAGCATATGTTATTGCATATTAGTTATTAGCAGTTAAATTTCTATTTAACTTCAATCTAGTAATCAGTTTAATTATGTCCAGATTTATTATTGAAGGTTAGCAGATTAATTGTGGTATGTAAAACGTATATAAGGTAATTATATAAATAATGCATATAAAACAGCAGAGTTGTAAATGTAAAAAATTATGCATTTAAAAAAATATATATTTTTTTGTTTGTAGCTTTAAATTATTATAATTTTTTTCATTTTAATGCAGCTTCAAAAAAGGCATAAATTATGGCCAGATTACTGAATATAAATAGTTTAATAATGGAATATAAAAGTGCTTTGTCATGCACAAATACCAGGAATGTTTTTTTGTAAAATTATTTATTTAGCTATTAACTATTCTTATTCAAATGTATTTCATATTATTCGGATGCATACACATTATGGCAAGATTTTTGAATGCTAGCATTTCAGTTATGGAATATAAAGCTTATATTTCATGCACAGAGAACAGAAATATAAAAAAGTGTTTATTTTTAGCTTTTAAGTGCGTGACCCATGTCTTTGCACAAACTGAATTTGCACATTTGAATCTGTTCTCTGTTGGTCTAGACGAGACTCGTCCCCATGCAGTGACATCACCGATGAAGCACCGCTGACCAATGGTCATGCAGTCCAAAATACGGGGTCTGCCTCTCTGAGACCCCCCCGACCAGCTCGCCCCCTGCGGCCACACAAACCTACTTCCTCCACAGGTAAGAGCATTAGCATTAGCATTAGCAGCATGTGTTTTCAAACCATTCGTGTTTGGACTTAAAACTTCTTCGGCTGCAAGTCAATTTCCAATATTTGTATAATTTTCTAGTGTAATTTTCATGTTTCGCACAATAGAGCATTATGTTTAGAAAGCATGCAAAATGTCAAATTAAAGTGAGTTAAGACTTCCCATCAAACTGCATCTCATGCTTTTAAATGCAAAAAAGACTCTGTGTGATAGGCTTTCATCTCTTTTATGCATACATGATGCTGTTTTTTTTAACTTGTTTAAGCCCTTTAATTAATTATATTTGGTTTATAAACTTTGTTCACAGATTGTCATGTTATTTTATTGCTTTAATAAGTGTGCATTAGGAATATTTGGCGCGTTGCGCCCCCTTGTGGCTAAAACCATTCTCCTCCGAACTGAAACGATGTCTTTTAAATTTAATTAAATTCCAATATTGATTATATTTAAGTGCAAAAAAATCCAATTTATTTTTTAGCCATTTTGACAGTATTTACATGATTGATGATTGTCTGCAGTGATCTGACTGAACGGATAAAGACCAGAATTTAATTTGTTTAGGCTATTTTATCTACAGCTTGTTAAGTTTCCTTCTCGATACAAGTTTAAACAGCAATCTGGCATGAAACAGGAACAGCTCGGATGTCCAGATTTGGAAGTGGCCCAGATCAGATGCTAAAAAAACAGATCTTGTGTTGATTTTTGTCAGATATGTGTATCTGTGTGAGAAATTGCAAGGCAAAGCTGCTTGTTTTTTAGCGTCCTCTGCCGGCTCGAGTCCCACTCACAGCAGCAGCGCTCCCAGTCCAGAAACATCTCCACGGCTGTGTGTGAACGGAGAAACCGAGGGTCAGGGGTCAAACCAGGCGCCGAGGGCCAGTCCAACGCCCCCCAGAGCTCCTCTGATCACTAACGGCCCTCTTCCTCCTGGGTACATGATGTAATTACTATCACGTCCCAATGATGTCTGAACATCTGGATGCTGCTGAATGTCAGGATGTGTGTATGGATCTAGTCTGATGTCTTTTCTGTCTGTGTCTTGGTTAATCTGTGTAGCTGGGAGCAGAGAGTGGATCAGAACGGCCGCGTTTACTTCGTGGATCACATTGAGAAAAGAACCACATGGGAAAGACCAGAACCGCTGCCCCCTGGGTAACCACTTTATTTTTAGTTTTACAGATTCATTCGCTGCTTAATATGTGACCCTCGAGCACACAACCAGTCTTAAGTGTTTTTTTATTTCGAAATGGGTTTTATGCATCATCTGAAAGCTGAATAAATCTTCTTTTCGTTGATGTGTGGTTTGTTAGGATCGGATCATATTTGGTGAATCTGAGGGAGCAAAAAAATCTAAATATTGAGAAAATCATCTTTAAAGTTGTCCAAATGAATTCTTAGCAATGCATATTACTAATTAAGAAATAAGTTTTGATGTATTTACGGTAGGAAATTGACTAAATATCTTCTAGGAACATTTTTACTTAATCTTTACTTAATATCCCAATGATTTTTGGCATAAAAGAGAAATGTATAATTTTGACTCATGCAATGTATTGTTGTGACTCATGCACGTCTATGTTTTATTTGCATATTAAATATAAAGAGTGAACAGTATGTATTAATTAAATGATCTGAATAATTGCTCTAACTGTGTGTAAAACATCAGATACAGCATTTAAGAGCACTTTCAATTCATTCATTTAAAGTTTTTGTACTTTTATTATTTATTATTTTATTTATTTATTATTCTTTAATTAAAGGGTTTATGTTTTCTGACCTTTTGCCTGAATTCTATGCATGAAAGATATTTATTGCAATCATAATAAGATTAATACTAACAATAGCAATAATAATTATTTGTGTTTAAAATAATAATAATAATAATAATAATAATGATTATAGCAATTGCGATTTTTTTTTTGTTTTCAGCAATCATCATCAAAAATGATTATTGTTAATATTTTAATTAATAATATTAATAATAAGAAATATAATAATGACACATTTTTATATAATTGTTTAATAAGTGTTTTTTTTTTTAATTCTCCAACATGTGACCTTTTTAGATAAATAAATGCTAAAAAGATAAATGCTAAATACTGAAATATGAATAATAATCATATAATAGTCATAATTATTATTGTTGTTGTCATCATCAATTATCTTAAAAAATACTACTACTACTACTAAGTGTTATGATGATTGTTATTTAAAAGGTATTGTAAATGTAAAGTTGTTTGAAGCTGTAGTGTGTGTGTTGTAGCTGGGAGCGTCGTCTGGACCCGATGGGACGTGTGTATTACGTGGATCATATGAACAGAACCACCACGTGGCAGAGACCCACGCTGGAGTCGGTGAGAAACTATGAGGAGTGGCAGAACCAGCGCAGTCAGCTGCAGGGAGCCATGCAGCGCTTCAACCAGAGGTTCATCTACGGAGTGAGTGATGCATCACTAAAGAGAACCACTCTCTTCAGGCTGCTCTGTAACCCGAGCTCTCTCGTCTCTTCAGCTGCAGGAACAGCTCGCGCCGACAGCTAGTAACGAGATTGATCCTCTGGGTCCTCTGCCGCCGGGATGGGGTGAGTCTGCGCTCTCTCATTTAATAAATCACTGCTCACGCTGTCTGTTCCTGAACCTGTGTGTGTCTGCTTGCTTGGTCCACAGAGAAACGGACGGACAGTAATCGGAGGATGTATTTTGTTCACCATCCAACGAGATCCACACAGTGGGAAGACCCTCGAACACAAGGGTGCGAACCAGCCACAAACTATCCACTGCCAGTGTTTTATATATATATATATATATCTATATATCTATATCTATATATATATATATATATATATATATATATATATATATATATATATCTATATATATATATATATATATAGATAGATATAGATATATATATCTATATATATATATAGATATATATATATCTATATATATATATAGATATAATATAGATATAGATATATATATATATATATATATATATATATATATATATATATATATCTATATATATATAGATATATATATAGATATAGATATATATATATATATATATATATATATATATATATATATATATATATATATATATATATATATATATATATATAGATAGATATATAGATATATACAGCTTTTTAAAAATGTTATATTTTCCTTTTCTTCTTTTTTTCTTTTGTCATTTTTTTTCTATTTTAGTTTTATTTTATTTTTTTAAGTTACTTTTTTGTCATTTTATGCATTTGGTATTTTCACTTCTATTTTAGTTGTATTCTTGTTTTTATTTATTTCTTCATTTAAGTTAAAAAAAATATATATTATATGCACTTTTGTCATTTTTGTTTGGGATATTTATTTATTTTCTATTTATTTGTATTTTTAATATATATGTTTATTTTTTATTTTTTTATTTTAAGCACTATTTTTATTTTCGTTTTGGAATATATTTTTCCATTTCCATTTATTTCCCTGTAATTTTTTTCCATTTCTATTTTAGTCTTATTTTTTTTATTACATTTTTTTTTTATTTAAGGAAAAAAATCTTAATTTTATGCATTCGTCATTTTTGTTTGGGATATTTTTTTCATTTCTATTTTATTTTATATATATATATATTAGTATTTATATTTTTTTTAAGTTCAAACAAATTGTAATTTAAATGCACTTTTGTCTTTTTTTTGTTAATTTTTTTAATTTTAGATATTTTTTTAGTTTTAATTTATTTCCATATAATATTTTTTTTAGTTAATCACCAAAGCAACATTTCTCATTTTTGTTCATGTTTTCATCTAGTATTTATATTTTATTTTATTTCAGCTTAATTTTAAATAACACAATATTTTGTAATACTCTCAGTTCACTAGAATAACCCTGAATTGTCTCCCTACCGTATGAATATAATTTCTTTAACGTGCAGTCTTATGTTTGTTAAGACACATTGTTTCGGTGTGTCAGGTTGTTGAATGAGAAGCCTTTGCCGGAGGGTTGGGAGATGAGGTTCACAGTGGACGGGATTCCTTATTTCGTCGATCACAGCAGGCGAACCACGACATACATCGATCCCCGTACAGGAAAATCCTCCCTGTCAGTCCTTTTAACAGCTTGATATATATGTGGCACTCTCAGATGCACACATTGAAAATGCCATACGTGAACACATAAGTGTACTGCAGCGCTTGTTTTAATGTTTCTGTTTGACCCTGCAGTGAGAACGGCCCTCAGATCACATACGTACGAGACTTTAAAGCCAAAGTGCAGTATTTCCGCTTCTGGTGTCAGGTACGAGCTCACATACATAAATGCTCAGGAACATACAGTTATTAGTTGCTTTGCCACTATTTTCATTAAACTTCTGATCAAAACTGGCTGTTTTTCTTTCGTTAGACTTGTAAACGATTCATTTCTATAGTCAGTGTTTAAAATGTTTCTTTCAGCAAAAAACTGAATAAATATTTTTTATTTTTTTATTTTGTCATTTTTGTGAGTTTTTTTCTATTGTAGTTTTATTTTATTTTTTTTAAGTTACTGTTTTTGTCATTTTATGCACTTTATATTTTGTTTGGGATATATTTTTTTACTTTTATTTTTGTATTTACTTATTTTTTAATTTAAGTTAAAAAAAAATATTATATGCACTTTCATCATTGTTGTTTGGGATATTTATTTCATTTCTATTTTTTTTTTTTATATATATATATGTTTAATTTTTTTTATTAAAAAAAACAACTGAACAAATATATTTTAATGGCTTTTAATTGTTTTTTTTTTTGAGGAATTGTCAGTGAAAATTCATGTTTAAAAATTCTTATTTTTTATATTAATGTATTATATATAATTAATAATAACAACGATTAATTTTAGTATAATGAATAATTTATCATCAATTGTTTTTAGGTGCGATAAAAGTGATTTTGTTTTGAAAGTATTCATAAGCATTTAAAAAAAGGCATGTATTTGATCTGTTTAAAGATGAGTAACGTAAAAGGCTCATGGAAATATTACCAAAGCAAACAAAAAGGTTTTTGCATGTGTGATATATTATGTAATAAAATCTATTTTTAATACCGAAGCAACTAGCAATGCCTCAGCACATAAAGATCCACGTCAGCCGCAAAACGCTGTTCGAGGACTCGTTTCAGCAGGTGATTAACTCTTCTAGCTTCATATCTGACAAGAAGTTAAGGAAGATGCAGACAGAAGTTAAAGGAGCTTGTGAATGCATTTGTGTAGATTATGAGTAGCCATCCGCAAGATCTGAGACGGAGACTGTGGATTATTTTCCCCGGGGAGGAGGGGCTTGACTATGGAGGCGTGGCCAGGTACATTGCATCATCTACAGGAAGTGATGACTTGAGTTGATGCACACACACACACACACACACACACACACACAATAATGTTGTGTTTATGTCTCAGGGAGTGGTTCTTCCTGCTGTCTCACGAGGTCTTGAACCCCATGTACTGTCTGTTCGAGTACGCCGGCAAAGACAACTACTGCCTGCAGATAAACCCCGCCTCCTTCATTAACCCCGACCACCTCAAATACTTCAAGTTCATTGGCCGGTTCATCGCTATGGTACGACTGACCTCTGAAGTGTCTTAGTCTGAGATGCATTGAACTCTATCTGTTCTCTCTCACACAGGCTCTGTTTCACGGGAAGTTCATCGACACGGGCTTCTCTTTGCCTTTTTATAAACGCATCCTGAACAAACCTCTGGCTCTGAAAGACCTGGAGTCCATCGACCCGGAGTTTTACAACTCGCTCATCTGGATCAAGTGAGGAGGAGTTTAATAGTGAGGGATTGGGGATCTGAATCACTGGGAAATTGAAGCATCATTATTCCCTTTTCCGTAGGGATAATAATGTAGAGGACTGTGGCCTGGAGATGTTTTTCTCTGTGGATAAGGAGATTTTGGGAGAAGTCACCACACATGAACTCAAACCTGATGGAGGAAACATTCAGGTGACGGAGGAAAATAAAGAGGAGTATATCAGGTAAATCTCTCTCTTATACAGCACAGATAAATGTTCTAAAATAACATTTAGAATTATTATTTATATAATTGTATAATAAATATATATAAAAAAATGTATTATACACATTTTTATATATAAATTAGTTATCAATATGTCTAATTATTTTATGCATAATTATATATATATATATATATATATATATATATATATATATATATATAAACATGTATTATTTTTATGACTAATTAGTTAATAAGTATTTTTAATTATTGTTATATATAATTTAGATTTATATTATAATAAAATATTTTGTAGGCTTACAAAGTTAGTATATCAGCTATTACATTTATTACAAAATTTATGACATATTTAATTATTATTTCTATAATTATAAATAAAAATAATTTATAATATTTCTAACTTTTTATACATAATATATACTTATATTATAATAATTAAAAATATTTTGTATATTAACAAAGTTAGCTTATATATATATATATATATATATATATATATATATATATATATATATATATATTATTTTTTATTCTAGTTAGTTATATTTCAAATTATTGTTATATATAATATATATTTGTATTAAAATAATTAAAAATATTTTGTAGGTTTAAAAAGAAAGTTAGCTGCTATATATAAATAGAAAGAGAGAAAAAGAGACACATAGGTATATATCGATATAAACGTACATTTATTACATACAATAATGACATCGAATAATTATATAAAATGTTAAAGTATAATATATATAATTTATAATTATCAGAATAAATATATTCAAACAAATAAATGATAATATGTTAATATTATGTCAAATATATATTTTTTTATTTACAAAAAAGCCTCTAGGACTCTATCTAATAAAATATTCTAAAGATTGATTAATTGTTAAAAAATTCATCCATAGGTTGGTGGCTGAGTGGAGGTTGTCTCGAGGGGTCGAGGAACAGACTCAGGCGTTTCTCGAGGGCTTTAATGAAGTCTTGCCGCAGCAGTACCTGCAATACTTTGATGCCAAAGAGCTGGAGGTACAAACCACACTTCATAACATCCACAGGCTTTCCTCTGACCTCCATCTGTGTGCTGTTTATACCAGGTGTGAGTGACCGCGTGTGTTTTGTGCTGTAGGTGATGCTGTGTGGGATGCAGGAGATCGATCTGGGCGACTGGCAGAGGAACACCATCTACAGACACTACGCTCGCAGCAGCAAACAGATCGTCTGGTTCTGGCAGGTCAGACTGCTCATCTCAGTAAACCCAGACCTTCACAGATGTGGAGATCCTGTCAGATTGGTATCGGAGATGCATCATCTTTTATCTGTCTGTGTTTAGTTTGTGAAGGAGATGGACAACGAGAAGCGAATGCGTCTGCTGCAGTTTGTGACCGGCACGTGTCGACTTCCTGTCGGGGGATTCGCTGACCTCATGGGTAAGGGTCAAAGTTTGACAGTGTCATGCTAAATCACTGGGATTAAAATTACTTTAATCTAGTATCTTTCTGTTCTGATCCAGGTTCTCTATATATATATATATTTGTTTTTGCATAATATATGTGTTTTGTGTATATTTATTATGTATATATCAATACACTTACTGTACATGCAGTATATATATATATATATATATATATATATATATATATATATCATTTTTTACAAATATTTTTCTGAAATATATACACGTATTTGTGTATATCGATTTAGTAAATAAACACAGTAGATATATATAAATTATGTAAACAAAAACGTTTATTTTGTATGCAATTAATCATGATTAATTGTTTGACAGCACTCTATATATATATATATATATATATATATATATATATATATAAAATTTAGACAATATTTCCAACAAATTGGCAAGGAACTAAAATACTAAAATAACCAAAACTAAAATAAAAAAAAATAATGAAAATATATAGCCCTATAAAATATCTCTGAAATATGTAGGCATGTAAAACAAATAAAAATAATGATTAAAAAAATGCAAAAACCACCAACTAAATGACTAAACCCAAATGGGAAGTAAATAAAACATAAAAAGTAATTTTAAATATTTATAAAAAATATAATTCTGTCTTTGATATTTAACCCCTCGCTTTTAGCTTAAGCTTAGTCTCTGACTAAAAAGTAAATCTGAGCTAATTCAACTGAAAGAAACTTGCACTGATTGATCTTGAATTATATCAGTGGCTTTTTTTAGTCTCCAGATGCACAGCTGTGATGCTTTCTGTCTAAGGCACGTTTACACAAATTACTTCAAAACATTACCTAATTGAACTGTGGCCTAATCTTGGTTTAAGATAAACCTCGTCTGTGAAACCAGGCCAACATGTTTGAATAAACATAAAATAAACTTGAAAATAGAAAATTATAAACATTTTCTGCATATCATTTAACCAATAATTAACATTATCAAACCTTTTTACTTAAATTATTTAATTTTATTATTTGCACTTACAATCTTTGGGGAACTTTTTATTCATGTATGGAAGCACACAAACACAGCTGAATGCATGCACAGATTACTGGTTTAAATGCAGTTCTTGTGTTTTAAGAAGCTATGTTGTGATTTCTGTAGGGAGCAATGGGCCGCAGAAGTTCTGTATTGAGAAAGTGGGAAAAGAAAACTGGCTGCCCAGGAGCCACACATGGTAAGATCAGAAATCATGTTTGATTCTGTACACTATGTGTGAGAACAGGTCTTAGTGAGAGCTGTACAGTCATAAGAAATAAGCTTTTAAATCATGCATATGGAAATGTTATTAAGCAGATGTTACCTGGTTTGAAAGATGGTTTTGCATCAGTCAAGGAAAATGAGCAGTGTGCAATTCATTGACTTCTGCAGACCTCCTCAAAATGAAAAGCAAGATGAAAATCAAGCTCTAAACACAGCTTTGAAAGTGTTTCTTTGATTTCTCGCCCCACCAGCTTCAACCGTCTGGATCTGCCGCCCTATAAAAGCTACGAGCAGTTAAAGGAGAAGCTGCTGTTCGCCATCGAGGAAACAGAAGGCTTTGGTCAGGAGTGAAGCATGCACACTTTACACCCACTGCTGACACGAGTGAGGATCTCTCTAAATCCATCCTCTTCTGATTTAACATGATGGATGCACAGCGATGCAGCGGTCCTCGGCTCACTCTATGCACACCCTCGTATTATTAACCTGTTCATGACTGCCGCCACTCTCTACTGTCGTAATGCACATGCTAATGAGTTTTCCATGGTATGTGTCCGAATGAGTCTCATCTGTTTCAGAGCTTCGGATCTGTACCTTCACACAAACATGGGTTTGCCAGTTGAAAAGGTTGCACTTTATTAGTGAGTTGCTAAAATGAAACATGCAACAGGTCATATTTCACCTCCAAATCAAGAGTGTAGGAAATATTATTTTGCATGTAGAAAATGAATAGTTTTTACATTATTTTCATGAATATCAAGCACATGTTCCCTTCAAATTAACTTGTGCAAGAAAATCAAATTCTCTGCTAAAAAAATAAAAACAATTAATGAAGTATGGGCTTTATGTTCTTCATGCAAAATATAATTTCTTTTGATTGTGTGTGTGTGTGTGTGTGTTTGTGTTGGTTTAATTCCTTACTATCAGACTGATATATTTCAAATGTTTATTTATTTTAATTTTGATGATTATAACTGACAACTAAGTACAACCCAAATTCAGTGTCTCATAAAATTAGGATATAACTTAAGACCAATACAAAGAAAGGATTTTTAGAAATCTTGGCCGACTAAAAAGTATGAGCATGTACAGCACACACACACACACACACATATATGCACATATGGTTGGACAAACATAAAGCAATAGCCCAAAAATGTCATCTAATGCGATCAGATCTGCCTTTTATACCTTTAATGTAAAAAAAAAAAATCACAATATTTGTGGGTCGTATTAGTGCAAAACTAAAAATGTGCTTTATTTTGAGAAACATTAGGTCTGTGTGTGTTTTTGTGATGCTACAGCATTCGGTTGACATCATTTGAGGACTGAAATCATGCATATTCTGTTTATTTCAAAGATTTCGCTGCTTATTCAGTTGCAAAACACAAAACCAGGACTGTCAATACCAGTAAGTTACGGTTATAGAAGTGGGACAGATTGGGATGTTTTTCTTGGTCTTGCTGCAGGCACTTTATTTTAGCTCATCTTTTCTAATTAGGAGATCGTTTGGATTTAAAGTGAAGGAAAGTGTCCAGCGAAACGCCTCTCATCTGATGATGTTACATCTTTATTTTTTTCTAAACGCTGTAAATCATGTAACAATTACAACATATTAACATCAGTTAGGATTTGAATTATATTTATTTTTCTTAAGTGAATGTGTACAGTTGGATGATTAATATAAAAATACCAATTTATTCTCCGCTGAAGGAATAAAAAAAATCTTTAAAAAAAACGTGTTGCTTCTTTTATTCTCGTTTATTGTGTAAATGAAAGATTACCAGGTTGCCAAAGTATTTTTTTCTAAATATAAAAGTGATGCATGCTTTTGAACACGTTTTGATGAAAGGACAAAAAAAAAGCATTAGATTCTGTTACATTAGATTTACTTTTATTCAGGGAAAAAACACAATTAATAAATCTATAAAAAGGCTTGCAATGGAAATAATAAAGTAGTATAATAATAAATAATACTAATAAACCGATAACAGTAAAGTACCTTTATTATTGTTAAATACATATAATACTGAGTGTTCCTTTACGAGCAATTATTCTTTTTTGGTGAAAAGAGACAATAGGCTAATATTTAATTAATGAATAGTAATATTTTTATATGCGTGTATATATTTCAGAAAATTGTATTTGTGTATATATATATATATATATATATATATATATATATATATATATATATATATATATATATATATATATACATACAGGGGCGGATCTACCCCTGCTGCCACCCAAGTTGGCAGCAACAAATTAAAGGTTATGGCCAATTTGAAAATTTATGAGCGCGAATCTTTCGTGATTCGTGATCCCGCTCCGAACTCGCGAACTGATTCAAATAATTCACGAACCCGCTCCGAACTCCCAAACTGACTCAAATGATTCGCGATCCCGCTTTGAACTCCCGAACTGACTCAAGAGATTCGCGAACCCGCTTTGAACTCCCGATCTGACTCAAATGATTCGCGATCCCCAAACTGACTCAAGAGATTCGCGAACCCGCTTTGAAGTCCCGAACTGATTCAAATAATTCACGAACCCGCTCCGAACTCCGAAACTGACTCAAATGATTCGCGATCCCGCTACGAACTCCCGAACTGATTCAAATGATTCCCGATCCCCAAACTGACTCAAAAGATTCGCGAACCCGCTTTGAACTCCCGAACTGACTCAAATGATTTGCGATCCCCAAACTTACTCAAATGATTCGCGATCCCGCTCCGAACTCCCAAACTGACTCAAATGATTCGCGATCCCGCTCCGAACTCCCAAACTGACTCAAATGATTCGCGATCCCGCTACGAACTCCTGAACTGTTTCAAATGATTCGCAATCCTCAAACTGACTCAAATGATTCGCGAACCCGCTCCGAACTCCCGAACTGATTCAAATGATTTGCGATCCCCAAACTCTAATAATTTACAAAGTATTAGCCTACTGTAATATTTTTTTTTTTGTTGTCGCTATATAAACAGACAAAAGCCATAGCCTTTAAAATGGTTTAAAATTCATTTTATAAAAAAAAATAATGAGGCATAGCCTAATGATTGGTTAATAATAACACTGTTAAAATACATAATGTAGGCAAATACAAAATAACTATTTATGTACATGTTATTACAAATGCCATGTGATTGCTGCTGTTACACTTACAGGACAATCAAATCCTTGTTTAGGCTTCTGACCAAACATTTCATTCAAATATTCACTAAATCTTTCATTTTTGGCCACCTTTTTGCTATAGATGACACAGGCTTTAAAATTTCTTCAACGAAAACGTGCATATCACAACCCTTACAAAAATAAACCATGGTTTTATCATAGTAAAACTGCTTAGTTTCCTTTTGCATGATTTCTTAATGCTTGAGACTATAAAATAAATTAGAGTCATAATAAATTTATAGCCACAGGTAAATGTCGAGAGATACAATTGTGATTTGTAAATAATACAATTTATTCATTTAGTTTTTTATTTGATTAAAGTTATTTTTTCACCCCTATACTAGGGTTTTTTCCATCATCATATTTGAGGAAGGGGGGCACAACAATAAATCCTGCTTATGGGAACCCTTAAGGTGTTGTTATACACGTCTCTGGGAATGTGCTCTACTACACACACACACATATAACATAAGGCTAAATGTAGCTCTTGACTGGTTGAGTTAGATGATGATTAACACTAAACAGTAGAAAATCAGTTGAGTCTCCCCAGCCTGAAATGTCATTGGCTGTTAAAATCTTGTGTTTCTTATAATAAATTGACATATTGATAACACTGAACCTTTTACAATGCTCTTAATTACATGTTGATGCATACTGTATGCATTAGTGAGTGTGGTGGTGCTTATGGGGTATGGTCACTTATTCCTTATATGTTTGTAATGTTTGTTATAACTGTTTCAAATGCAAGACATTGATTGCATTAGATTAATTTTGTAAATGATAGCCTGTGTGCTTTTGAAGTGTGCACATATATTTATCATCAAACTGTGACTAAATTCAGTATATATACGTCTGCCATATGTTGCCATCCCTCAAAAATTCCTGCCCACTTCTCGCCACCCATCAATATTTTTCTAGATCCGCCCCTGTCTATATGTATATATATATATATATATATATATATATGTATGTATGTATGTATGTATATATATATTTTTTTCTGTGATCATATGTTGTGTGACAGTGATTTTTTTATTTCGCTAAAAAGAAGCTTGATTAAAGAAAAATAATAATTATAATTATAATTATAATCGTAAAATGTACTATCAGAAGGTGCGTCAGACGGAAGCGGACAGTTTTAGATCGTGTTCCGTGTTTCCGGTCGGACTCTTTTCGCGTCGCGCTCAGTTAAAAGACTCAGCGGAGGTTCGCGGGTCAATTTTTTAACCAGTTTGGCAGAATCCGATTACAATCGGAGTCATCCGAACAGCAATCATGGTAAGACTTCGTTATCTGCCTTATTAGTGTCCGATTAAACATCCCTCTTAATATTTCTGCGATTAAGTGAAGATTCTGAATTAAAACTGTGTATCTTACGTCATCGTTACGTCGTTTCTACGTAGGACAAAACAGCTCGCTATTTTCTTAGACGAAAGCAGCCGAAAACAAATCAAACAAGGAATTTAAAACGCATTAGAAATAATAATAGTTTGATTCTGAAACAAAATGCAGTAATCTTTTTCTAAAATCCAGTTTTTAGACTGTGAATGAACGCTAATATGAGCGTCGTTTTTTGCTCTGTTAGCACACAGTTCGAATTAAATAATTTAATATGATTCAATAATTTTACAAATCTGAATACAAATGTATAAATTAAGTTTGTAGCACGTTCTCGGAGTTTAAGTATATTGTTTACTATCTTTCCTGTAATCTGTTAACCGAGAAGACTTTTATTTTGCCTTTTATATCACTTCCGTCCTAGTTAATAGTGTTTCGATTGATTGATTTTCTGATTAATAGATTTGCATTCTTTAGGTATTCACGTTAACTTATGTATTTCTCTTTTTGAAATAAACTTCCAAAACACAATGGACATTAAGAATAACGTGTGTTCCTTGAACAGAGTAAATTCTAAAATAAAAGTCCTATTCGTTCCCACTGGTAGATGTCAGTTTGATGCGCGTGTGTCTGTAATGTTGTTTTTAACTCTTTCTTGTCTCCCAGACGGTGGGTAAGAGCAGTAAGATGTTGCAGCACATCGACTTCCGGATGCGCTGTATCCTTCAGGACGGACGAATCTTCATCGGCACGTTCAAAGCGTTCGACAAACACATGAACCTGATCCTGTGTGACTGCGACGAGTTCAGAAAGATCAAGTAAGTCCATCCTGAACATTACTCTGGGGATTTTAGGTACATGACCTCTCACACAGCGCCGCTGTTCATGAAGAATCTTGCTTTCCGAGGCGTGCATTGTTTTTTAAGAATCTATTAAATTATTCCATACTCATGGATCAGTATATTCCCGTCTGTGTCCTTCACAGACCCAAGAACTCCAAGCAGCCGGAGCGAGAGGAGAAGAGGGTTCTGGGTCTGGTTCTGCTCCGAGGAGAGAATCTGGTTTCTTTGACTGTAGAAGGACCGCCTCCTAAAGACGTGAGTCTGCTCTGAGTCTGATGCCGATGATGTGAATTAGACACTAGTATTGGACTCAGTGTGAGTGTAGAGAGTGACGTGGTGTTTGTGTTCAGACTGGCATCGCCCGTGTGCCGCTGGCAGGAGTCGCAGGGGGTCCTGGGGTCGGCAGGGCTGCGGGGCGAGGCGTTCCCGCCGGCGCTCCGATGGGACAGGCCCCCGCTGGACTCGCTGGCCCCGTGAGGGGAGTCGGGGGCCCATCACAGCAGGTACAGTTTAAAATGACTTTTGCTTCTAATTGTTATTTATTTATTTTTTTCATTCTGAGATTTCTGTGGGCCATTGTTTAAGAGTTTTAGAATTTTACTGTTGAATGTAATTATTTGTTAATGCACAATATGTTAAAATATATATATTTTTTTAAATGTGCAAGTGAAATAAAAAACTGTTTGGATGAGCTATAAATAATTTTTTCACATTTTACAAAATATTTTTTTTTTGATCGGTTCTTATTGGGAGTCATAGCCAGATTTTTGTTTCATTATATGTATTCCGTTTTTACTGAATTGGCTTTTTCTTTAAAATATTTTACACTACTTTATACATCAACATTTAATTGGGATGCAATTAAAATTTTTATTTTAATTGAAATGTATCTTTCATATTATATATGATTTTTTTGTAATATTTAAATTGTAGTTTTGTTACCATGTTAGATTTACAGTTAATTGGTTAATTATTTATATTTTATATAATGTTTTTAAAGTGCATTCACTCAAAGTTTTTTTTTGTGAGATTTTACTAGAAAATAATTTAGAATTTATCACATTTATATATAAAAAAAAATAAATAATAATTTTAACAATTCTAACTGCTGTATTTTTTGGTTTTCTTAGTTTTTATTTGGTGTTTTTGTAACTCTTGTATTATTGTTGCTCAGTTTTTGCGAGGAAGATGTGAAGTGACCCATACTCAGAATTTAAGTTGGACTTAAATGCTGACATGGCAATAAAAATAAATGTTATTTTATTACAATTCAGTTTATTAGAGTGTGACCCGTATCATCCTTCTCTTGTCTGAAACATGTCCTTTCTCTCTCTCGGTCTCAGGTCATGACCCCTCAGGGGCGGGGCACGGCTGTGGGGGTCAGTATAGCGGGCGCTCCCACACAGTATCCTCCGGGCCGGGGTGGACCTCTTCCTCCTCCGATGGGCCGAGGAGCGCCTCCTCCGGGTGAGTGTCTCGATCTGCCGCTGTGTGTTTCTGACGGCTGTGCTGATTCGGCGGCTGTGATGACATCAATGTTTTCTGAGGCTGATGACGAGTCCGCTCGAGTGGTAGCAGGATTACGCTGAGCTCAGAATCACATGGCTGGCATCATGCGGGGTGATGGTTAGGGTTCACCCTCGTGCTCACGCTTCGCTCTGCTGCAGGTATGATGGGTCCTCCTCCAGGCATGCGGCCGCCCATGGGACCGCCGATGGGAATGCCGCCCGGCCGCGGCGCTCCGATGGGAATGCCTCCTGGCATGAGGCCGCCTCCTCCTGGAATGAGAGGTGAGTTTTTCGTTAGGTTTACTAGGTCTTATGTCTATATACTAGGGCTGAGTAAAAATATTGATGTCTTTTGTTTGTATTGATTCTCGTTTTTATGAAACTATTGATCCCAAGAATTCTGTTTCAGTTAATGGATGCAACATTGAAACACGGCTTCCATCCAAATAAATCGCAATTGTGCTTTAAATTCTGCCTGTCAGTATTCAAACAATAAATGTTGTTTTGGCGCTGTTTAATGTGGAGTGACGTTTAACAGATGCACGTGAACTGATCAGCTCTTCTTTAATACTAGTTATAGCACAAAATAATAACAAAATAAACTGCTTTTGATTTTGAATTTGTCCTTTGTGTTTCCCCAGGTCCTCCTCCTCCAGGCATGCATCCTCCCAGACCTTAAACATCTGCGGTGCATCTCTTCCTTGTATGGGACAGTTTGGCTGCAAGATCTTGTATAGTTTGTTTTTTTGTATTTTGTAATTTCCTTCCTTTTTTAAATAAAGCGTCAAATTGACATTTGTTTTAATAAGACTCATTTGTTTTGCTTTCAGTTGATACCAATTAAACAAAATATTTACCGTTTTAAATATAAAAATTAAACAAGTGCCAATTAAATTGTTCTGATGCTACTAAATTACGTTTATTAATATTTCAGTGTTTCTAATGTTCTTTTAATCTGTCTAATTAACAGTTCTGTGAGAGGTAGAATTTATGCATTCAGCTTTTTGTAAATATATAGTTGTTTTAAATGTAGAATTGTATAACTTTATAGTATTTTAATGTATTTTTTTACTGTTTTAAACTTTTTGAGTTTTTATATTCATAATGTATCACTATATATCAGTTTTTATATGAAAGTATAGTGATGCAAAGACCCGTTTGGATGATGCATGAAGTTAATTTTAGAGACCCACCCTCTTAATGAAGAAATAAAACTTTCAAGCTGATTTTCTGTTCGACATTTTCAGAGGCATAGGATATTAATATAATAGTTTATTTTTTAAAACTCGTGGAAGTTTATTTGTGCACTTTATTACTTTCACTTTAAAATTCAGCCACTTGGTATGAAAAACATTCATTTATTGTTCAAATGTGCATTTACACTGACAAATGGCACAGAGGCATTTGTAAACGTGATGCAAATGTTCAGATGAATTGTTTTTTTACCTTTTTTGTTTTAATTGTTATTGTGACTAATAGTGTTAGTGTTTTAAATGGCGTAATTTTAATTTTTTACTTGTTTTTTTTGTTTTTAATTAAGTTGCTAGTTTATTATATTTTATACTTATTTATCTATATATTTTTCTACTAGGTTGTAAAACGAATCCTGGGACTCAAAACGTTTCTCTGAAAGGACAACAATGAACAATATTATTATTATTTTTTCTTTATTTCTTTTTTGATTGTTTTAATGACATTTTTTATTCAGAGACCGTCTAAAGTACATATGCAGTCATCTGCAGTCTTAACTGACTTCATGTAATTTTAATCGTGGTTTTGTGTTAAAATGATGTATCAGAAGAAGAGGCGTCCTCCGCGCCGCTAGGTGTCAGTGTGCTCTCACGAGGCCGCTGCAGCCGCTGATCGAGAGCCGTGAGAGAATGACGCAGATCCGCCTCTTCAGCGACGCACGTGTGGAAGTCAGCGTTGGACGCTGCTCGTGTGTCAAACACACAACTATATGCTTAATATTTCTTAAACTGTAAGATAAAGTCTCCTTTATTAGGTAGTTAGGTTTACTTGTAAATATATACTCTATATTTCTATATAGTTTCGGAGTGTGTGAAGTTTATTTCGCGAGAGCAGCACAAAGATGTTTTCCGATCTGGATCTGATCAGAACTATCGATGATAATGATGAAGTTCCTGACGATCCGGACTCAGCGTCTGACGAAGAAGCCGTAAGTTCACTTTACTGCTGTTAGAGGTTTTATTTTGGCCTGTATCGTGGTGATGCTACGTTGTTTGAGAATTTACCTTGGTATTACCATGTGTCGAGGTGTATATAAGCATGGTAAATTATGTTGTTTGACGATGCTCCAAGTTAGTGCTCTGTTTTGAGCATTGAACTATGGTAAAACTATGTTTTTTGGTGTGCACCATCATGGTACTACGTTGTTTAAGGATGTAACTTACCGTGTTTTGAGTAGCGCTGTCAAACGATTAATCGCGATTAATTACATGCAAAAAAAAAAAAAAAGTTCAAAATCACTCTCACGGGACCTTTTCCTGGACTGTGCCCAGGTAGTGGAATGACCTCCCAATCTCAATTCGTACAGCTGAGTCTTTACTCATTTTCGAGAAACATCTAAAGACTCATCTTTTTCGCCTGCACTTAACCAACTAACAACAGCACTTTTCCTTTTCTTGTCTTTTCATTTAATAAAAATAATATATATATATATATATATAGACTAGACTAACTGAGACTTGTCATGGCACTTGTATACTGTTGTTGTTCTCTTGTTTACCTGACTGCTTCTATTGTTCTCATTTGTAAGTCGCTTTGGATAAAAGTGTCTGCTAAATGATTAAATGTAAATATGTGTAGTGTATATCCATTATGCATATATAAATATAAAAAAAAATATTTAAAATGCACTTCTTTTCTAAGTATTCACTGCTCTTTTTCACACAGCAGGTTTTTTGTGTGTGTCCCAATTTTTTTTTTCTGGACAACCTTCTGATGGATTTTACTTTAAATTGTGAGTTCCATTCAGGTTTCATGCCATTGGCACTTTTTTTTCGAAGGATTGTTTACAATTTCACAGCATAAGCTACAAAGCTTTTTCCCAGTAAATAATAAAATACAATGCACTGCAATTTTATTCTGTTTTATCCTTATACTTCGTGAAAATATGTTCTCAAAGATTCCTTAAGCTTTGTTTGGGATGTTAAATTACTTTAGGAGCTCTAAGGACTGCCATGGTGAAAACAATATTTGAAATCTCCTTGTGAATTTTGCTAGAGTATGGGTCAGTGTTTTGATTGCAGAAGAGTTCGACAAAGGATTACTAACATAATAAAACAACTCCAGGTATATTTTTGATGAGGATATGACAATGCAAAATGGTTAAAATCTCTTAAAAATCTATGCTGAATGATAAAGACCCTTTATTAATAATTTACTTGGGGAAAAAATGGAAAAAACTAAAATATAAGTACATAAACCGATTAATCGATTAATCGTAAAAATAATCGACAGATTAATCGATTATCAAAATAATCGTTAGTTGCAGCCCTAATATTTTAACTTGAATAATTATGAAAAAGAACAAATAAGACAAAGTTTTGGTAAATTTTTGTGCTGCGTGAAAGGAAACAGATGGCGGAAAGCATCATCCTATTTTTTCTATGGGCGTATTTTACGCACAAAGATTTGTTTATTGTGATTGTACACAAAGGCAACCTTTTTACAATTCCGATTATCTTTGACTAAAAGAAGTTGCTTCCACTGTTAGAAGGAAAAAACTCTAGTCTGTAGACAATGTATTCTGTTGATTATTATAATAAAATACAGTCAGTCAAACATATTGGGGAAAAACACAGCGCAGTTTAAAAATATGTAATAAAATCTGTGCTGTTAAGTGTGATCTTATGCAAAAAAAAAAAAGAAAGAAAAAAAAATAGATATTGGAACACAAGTGAAGTAGGCTATAATAAATAATAATTTGGCATTCAAATACGGAAACATTTGGTTTTGTGACGAATAAGACACCCGATGTTGGTTTTCGGTTTTATTTTAGCCTAAATTAATTTGTTTTAGCTTATCGTATATTTTGCTATAACCTCTTATAGGCTATTTTTTTTTCATTCTTTTATATATATATATATATATATATATATATATATATATATATATATATATATATATATATATATATATATATATATATATATATATATATATATATATATATATATATATAAGCTACTTTTAATTGAAATTATTTGTTGCGGAGTGAGGGGAACTAAAATAACAAAGCTATGTTTACATTGTTTATTATAATTTTTGTAAACATTTAGCGTCAGCATTAGGCCTAATTTAAATTAAATAATGAAATGAGACTTATTAATAGGCTACGCGACGTATGTTTATTTTCATGTGTCTCAAAAAAAAAAAATTGTGTTTAGTAAATTTTTTGTAAAATGTAACCCATTTAAACAAAACAGCAACCCATTTTTTTTTTTTTTTAATAAATGACTGAAATTAAATAATTTTTTAAAAACTGTTTAACTGATTGTTCAAAATTGTTAACGGTGGATTAACGGTTAACTGGTTAAAAATGAACATCCCTAATGGGGAGTACCATGGTATATGACCATGTATATGCAAATATGACCATGTACATACATGCAAATACCATCTTAGATGAATGATGTCTTTTGAAGTACCGTAGTCAGGGCTCCAGACTAACTTTTTTCACTAGGAGCACAGTGGCCCCCAACTGAAAATTTTAGGGGCACAACCAGAAAATTTAGGGGCGCACACCGTAAATCAAAATGCTAACCAAATCTACTAATTTCCACTGTATTACTAATAAATACTTTAATAATAGATGCAGAAATTACAATGTGCTGTTTCAAATTCAGTGTCACATTTTATTCTGCACTTTTGAAGATGCAACAACAAGGTAAACTGACAGCACCATCGCTGTCAAGACAGTACAAATAGTAAACAAAATTCCATACACTCAGAATAAAAAATGTGCATAGTAAAAAAGTTTGTGTGCATGCTGTATCGTTGTTGTATGTTTCGTTAAGTTTTAAGCCATTCTTCCTTTGAAGGTCGAACTGGCTTTTGTATTTGGTGAAAGGTAGTTCTAATGCTTATAGTACCTCAGTATCTGAATTCTTACAGCCAGTCTTCTCGAAAATGGTGAGTGTGGATCAGGGCCGGCCCTGACCAATTTGCTGCCCTAGGCATGATTTTACCTGGCGCCCCATGTGTATGTATGTATGTACATGTGTATATATATATATATATATATATATATATATATATATATATATATATATATATATATATATACACACACATACACACACTACAGCAGAACTGTTTCCAACACTCATAATAAATCATCATATTAGAATGATTTCTAAAGGATCATGTGATAGACTGGATGTCACATGTGACACTGAAGAATGGAGTAATGATGATAAATGAAAACAAATTATTTTAAATTGTAATAATATATCACAATATTACATTTTTTTCTGTATTTTTGATCAAATAAATGCAGGCTTGATGAGCAGAAGAAACGTCTTTCAAAAACTTAAAAAAATAGTAATGTTTCAAAACTTTTGGCCTGTACTGTATCCCCCCCAAAACTGCACAACTGTAGAGTAAAACATTATTTAAAAAAAAGTGATAATAAAAAATGCGTCTTAAAACTGACAAGATTGTACAAAATCACAGTCTGGGGACTCAGAACTCAGAACAACTGCTAACATTAAGTTTAAGGTAAAAATAACTGCCATGAAATTATAGTATCTTACTCCTATTCAATAAATTGTTCTTTCACTACATCTCTTTACCTCTGTCTTTATCCTCTTCTCTTCTTTTTGGCAGTGTATCTATCGCAGACTATGATCATTTATAATGTGTCATGTAAATTCGGCCTTGCGTCACAATCAGGAAACTTTCACCGTGTCTAGAACTGGCGCGAGCTGCCAGGCCCGTTTCTACGAGCTGTGTGTTAACAAAAACAGTGCTGTCTACATTGGATGTGGCGTCGGGCACGCTACACAACAAATTACCAACAACTAATCGTGCGCGCGCTCTGTTTCTGACGCACTTCAAGCACTCGATGGGTGGGGGAAGATTGAAGAGCCAGACTTTTTTTTTTTTTTTTTTTTTTTTTTGCTTTATTTGGAAGTGTTTCGAATTGTTGGTTTTTAAATAGTATCCTATTATAAAAAAATATAGGTAAAAAAAAAAAAAAAAAAATTCACTCATTCTGGCGCCCCTATGGATGAGTGGCGCCCTTAGCATTTGCCTATGCCGCGGGCCGGCCCTGGTGCGGACTTTTTTTCGCCACACCAACCTCTGACTCTGAATCATCATCTGACGGTGACACTGTAGACTCTGGCACTGGTACACTAGCCGCAGGTCGGAAGAACGAATCAATAGTTCGCTTGCTCATAGCTCAGACGCACGCACATATCAGGTTGTGATGATATTTGTCTCTGTTTCCTTCCCACAGATGTTTACGCGCGCTCAATTATCTCTAGGCCCCTCCCCCTCCACAGATTTTAGCCACTTGCAGTGGCCATTCCCTATTCTTCTCACACGCATTTGCCGCCTCACAGACAGGCATCACTCAATGAGACGCGAGTGTGTGCTCGCGTCTCATTAGTATGTGTGCAAGTGTGTGTGCGTGCGTGCGTGCGTGTGCAAATCTACTGGTCGCACATGTGCAACTGGATGTAAAATTCAGTCGCACACTCTCAAAATTTGGTCGCAAAATGCGACCATTTGGTCGCAGTCTGGAGCCCTGACCGTAGTATTGCTGTCTGATACCATCAGTGCACCATGTTAAGGGTGTTAAAGTGTGTGTATGTGTGTGTGTGTGTCGTCAGGAGCAGCCCATCGTGTTGAGTAAGCAGAAGCGCGCTCTGAAGGGTCGTGGCACTGGAGACTTCAGCACTGGGTTCGAGTTCGGCGAGCGGGACGGTCTGTACAGCGAGGACTGGGTCATGGCAGATGTGATGGCACAGCTCAAGAAGAGAGTGAGTGAGACTCTCACTTCACAGCTCAGCTGGGGATCTGGTTAGTCACGCTGAATAATCTTCTTCATGCTTTTACAGAAAGCACCCACTACTCTGGACGAAAAGATCGAGAAAGTGCGGAAAAAGCGCAAGATTGAGGTAAGCCGATGTGCTTCAGCGTTCAGACGGAAAACATTGTAACTATTACTGTGAGCACTGTATTTTTGATCAAGTAAATGCAGCCTCAGAGAGCAGACATTGATTCGTTTTTGAAAGAAGTTTTCAGAAGTTAGTTTGAAAATGTTTCTTGAATGATTTCTGAAGATCATGTGACACTGAAGACTGGAGGAATGATGCTGAAAATACAGCGGAGCATCACAGAAATTAATGCCATTGTATGATATATTCACATAGAAAAGTTTTTTTTTTAAAATTGGAAAACATTTTCATATTTTTTTTTACTGTATCTTTGCTCAAATAAATGTGTATAGAACAGACTTAAAAAACTTCCATAATGTTGACCACCAGATATCTTATTCCAGGTTATTTTCCACATCTTTATTATATGGTTTTGTGTATGGGATTGAAATGCTTCAGAAATATTTCTTTGTATTTGCAGGAAAAAACTCAGAAAGAAAGCAAGAAAACTGAAGCTTCGGCCTCTAAACCAGAAAACGAGAATGAAGAGGATGATGATGATGATGATAAAGAAGACGATGAAGAATCAGGTGGAGATGATGATGATGATGATGATGATGGTGAAGAGGTAGATGAAGATGAGTTCTCCTCAGGTGATGAAGAGGTGCTCAAGAAAGCAGGTGTGTGTTGGCAGTCAATCAAAAAGCCTTCATTATTGTTCTCTATGAACAGTTGTGCTATATATATGTGTATATAAACCACTCTTTCTTTTCTTTCAGACACTTTGAGAGAAAAGCAGAAGAAAGGCAAGAGGAAAGCAGCAGAAACTGTGAGTATGGCTGGGTTCTCCTGAGCTGCTGTAGTTTATGGGATTTTCTGGAGGTTTGCTCAGTGTTTACTCCTCTCTCCCTCTCTCTCTCTCTCTCTCTCTCCCTCTCTCTCTCTCTCTCTCTCCAGCCCGAAGCGTTTTTTGAAGACGCCTCTCAGTACGATGAGAACCTCACCTTCCAGGATATGAATCTGTCCAGACCTTTACTGAAGGCGAGTCTGACGTCACATGCATCTGATGCTTTTCACCCTTTTGTGTTTTTTATTGTTTATTTATATATATATTTTTATCTTAAATTCCTTTTTTGTTTTCTGAAAAAAACATCAGTTTATTTTTTTTATTTATTCATGTAAGGTAAAAAATTGTTAGCCTTAATGCACTGCAAGTCTGCTAAATGCATTAATTTAATTTTAATTTATTTATTTTGAAATGTTCGTTATCGTTTTTGACGTAGTGATGTCTATTTAGGCTGCAGTGTAAAGAGTTACTGCTTTGATGACAGTGAATACATGCATGTGGTGTTGCATTTTTAACGTTTTAATGGTATGTTAATCATCATTAGCATCTGAATCGATCTGTGCACCCTGTGTTGGGTCTTCAGTTGAGCATGCACAGGGTTTCTGAAGTGTTTTTTCTTGTTTCTTTAGGCCATCTCTACTATGGGCTTTAAGCAGCCCACTCCCATCCAGAAAGCCTGCGTCCCTGTGGGGCTTCTGGGAAAAGACATCTGTGCATGTGCCGCCACTGGCACTGGTGAGATCTCCGTCTGATTGGTTTGACCAGAAAGAGTTTTTCTGTGGATGGATGTGACTGGTGTGTGTGTCTCAGGTAAGACGGCGGCCTTCATGCTGCCCGTGCTGGAGCGTCTGATCTACAAGCCCAGAGAGACGCAGGTGACCCGTGTGCTGGTTCTGGTGCCGACCCGAGAGCTGGGCATCCAGGTGCACTCGGTCGCTCGCCAGCTGGCTCAGTTCACCAGCATCAGCACCTGTCTGGCCGTCGGTACGCTTCAGCTTCTGTACTATTCATCCATATTTAGAATTAATTAAAAAAAAAAAATACAACAATTTAATGTACAAATGTGCATGTCTTTTTATATATATATATATATATATATATATATATATATATAATTTTTTTTTTTTTTTTGTAAATTTGTTGTAGTTTTTTTAGTACTTCATTCTAAACTTAAGTTTAAGTTTTTTTTTTTTAAATTTATTTTTTTTTTACATATTTTTGATTGTTTAGCTTCTTTTTTTCTCCTTTTTCTTTAGTTGTCAAGGGAACTTTCTAATTAAGTTTTAAATGTAATATTTTAACTTAATATTATCTTATTTCATGTAATATTTTAGCTTTTTTATCATTTTAAATGTTTTAATTTAAAAGTATTAGTAATTATGTGAATTTTGTCCTTTTTTATATATATTTAAGCATTTTCTTTAAATAATTTTAGTACTTCAACCTAAACTTTACCATTTTAGTACTTTTAATAAAAACCTAACATATTTATTTATTTTAGTGAGTAATACTGTTATGTGTTCTTGCCATGTTTATAACTTTTTTAAAATATTTTTTTATTTCATGTTCTTCAAACATTTCTATTTAGCTTTTTTTAAATTTGCATCTCTTTTTAGTTGTCAAGTGAACTTTCTATTTTTTTTAATTTAAATATTAAATTATTTATTTATTTTTTAGCTTAATTCATTTTATAAACAACTCTAGATGTTTTTTTTATATTAGTAATGTGCTTTTGTCATTTATAATTTATATTTTTTTAATATAAAAAATATTTTAGTTCTTCAACCTAAACTTTAAGTTTAATTTAATATTTTTAAGCTATTTTTTTAAACAACTCTAAATGTTTTATTTTTAAAGTATTAGTAATAATGTGCTTTTGTCATTAAAAAAATATATATATATCATATATTTATTATATTTTATTTCAATTTGTGAAATAAGTTTAGTACTCAAACCTAAACATAAAAATGTTAGTACCTTTTTATTAAAAGTAATTTTAGTACTAAAAAAAAAAAATTATTAGATTTCTAATTTTTAGTCTTTTTTTTTTTTTTTTCAGCAGTTCTATGTGCTAATTTTATGTTGTATTATTTTTTTTATAAATCAGTTCAGTTTTATATCAGTTTTTGGTTTAGTAATTTATTGCTTCAACTTCTACTTATTAAATATAGTTTGTCAAGAATGCATTTATTTCAAGTATTTAATCTTATATTTAAGTTGTTTTATGAGCTTATGAGCGGCCCTGTTGCTTTAGTTCTGTCTTTCACATGTTAAAACGAGACACTTGTAGGTTTTGGAATATAATGAGGCAGTGGATGTACTGTAAGAAACGAATGCAGGAAGTGTTGTGAGATGTTTGTTATGTGTCTGTCAGGTGGGCTGGACCTGAAGTCTCAGGAGGCGGCGCTGAGGGCGGGGCCAGACGTCCTGATCGCTACACCTGGACGCTTGATTGACCATCTGCACAACACGCCCTCGTTTGAGCTCAGTCAGATCGAGATCCTCATCCTGGACGAGGCCGACAGGTGAGAGCCACAGGTGAGACGTGCTCAGTGCTCGGCTGGTTATTTACACACATGTCTTTGCTCAGGATGCTGGACGAGTACTTCGAGGAGCAGATGAAGGAGATCATCAGGATGTGCTCCTATCAGAGACAGACCATGCTGTTCTCGGCCACCATGAGTGAAGAGGTGATGACTGCACTTCACTCAATGCTTTGTGTCGAAATCAGGTTATCATGCAAGTAATAAGAGTAAAAAGTGATACAAATCCATCCAAATAAATTAATATAGAAATGTAAATATTTTAAATAAATGCATGAAATAAAGGAATAAATAAATGCAAAAAATTTAACTAAATAAATAGCATAATACCAATTTCAAAAGCATAATTTATTTACTGACAAAAAAAATTGAGATCATCTTGTATTACCCATAAATATCTTTATATATATCAGTTCCAAACATTGGATGTACCAGTGAAAATATAAGAAAGAAAGATAGATGGATATAAATCAAATCAACGAATAACTATATCAAAATATATCAAATGCATATAAAATATGTACATTAATTAAAAAATAAATAATGCATTAAAATTCACAAATGCATAAAAAAAAATCATCATTTGTTTTGTTTCTCTACTGACAAAATAAAAATTAAAATTGAGATCGTCTTGTTTTCTTATAAAAACCATTCCGTTCCAAACGCTTGCACCACTGATCATATCAATATCAGACATTATTGATTATTTCCATCAGTTTGATTAGGTCAGTATTAGAGATCAGGATTTATTTCTATATTTGCTCATTGACAAAAGCTTATATTATCCATCATATGGGTCGTGTGCCGTATATAATGTTATTTTTGGCTCTGCCTGTTAGTAGAACAGCTCTTCATGGGCGTGTTTTCCTCGTTTCTCCTCAGGTGAAGGATCTGGCGTCCGTGTCGCTGAAGCAGCCGGTGAGGATCTTTGTGAACAGTAACACAGACGTGGCTCCGTATCTCCGACAGGAGTTTGTGAGGATCAGACCCAATAAAGAAGGAGACCGAGAGGCGATCGTTGCAGGTAAGGTGCCCTAATTAGTGGCCTCGCTGGTCTGCTGTCTGCTTAGGGTGATGTGACGTTCATTGATAGTAAATCACTTGTGATCCACACGAAACACTCACAATGATTCCAGTAGAGTCTGGCGTTACTGTGCTCCTCTTAGCAAAAAAATAAAAATGCATGATCACTTATGAATGTGCTCTTTTCAAATTGTTGAGCTATTTACAATTAAAAATGTAAATAAAAAATATTAAAATATATTTATAATGCATCTTTCCTTGAAATATTTTGAGCATATTGCAGTCAGTGTTTTTTTTTATATAATATTGTTTAATTTTTAAAAAAAATTATATATATTTGTTTGTTAAATAAGTTTAGTACTTAAACTTAAAAATGTTAGTATGTTTAATAAAAGTAATTTTAATACTTCAACCTAAAATAAGAAATCTAATAATATTATTTTATAGCTTTTTTTAAATACAAAATATTAAAATATATTTATAAGGTATCTTTCCTATGAAACTGCCCATTATCTTTGAGGAAAATTAATTTTAACTAATTGCTGTCAGTTTTTTTTTTTGTATATAGTACGGTTTTATTTTTTTAGTATATATATATAGATAGATTATATTTTTTAATATATTATATATTTTTTAAGAGATATTTGTAATTTTATTTTAGTTTGTTAAATAAGTTTAGTATTTAAACTTAAAAATGTTAGTACGTTTAATAAAAGTAATTTTAGTTCTTCAACCTAAAATTATTTAATTGCTTTTCTTTAGGTTTCAGCAATTGTATGTGCTAATTTTATATTTTATTATTTTAGGATTAACTTCATTTTAAACTGTATTTGTTTTTTTTACTTTGTAATCTATTTGTTTAGACTTTTATTTGTTTTTTATTTTTCTCTTCAGCTTTAATTTTATGTTTAGTTTTAGTGATTGTAGTATTTGTTTAAATTTAAATCATTTGAAAAAAACAATACAATGCAGTTTCAGTGGCCAGAACCAAACAATTGTGCTGCCTAATGTTTTGAAGAGTCATCAAAGTTAACTTATGATGTCTAAAAAATGCTGTCTAGTTAGGCAGCGCACTAGGGTTTGGAACAGAGTCAAACCTGGACTAATTTGTTCTCAGATTTTAATTCTGAAACACGTGTATTAAATCCAGTCCTCGTCCGCAGCTCTCCTGACCAGAACCTTTCAGGATCACGTGATGCTCTTCACTCAGACGAAGAAGCAGGCTCACCGCATGCACATCCTGCTGGGCCTGATGGGGTTAAAGGTCGGCGAGCTTCACGGAAACCTGTCGCAGACGCAGAGATTGGAAAGTCTGAAGTGAGTTTCATGCATTTAAAGAAACGCAAAGGTTTGCCTTGAATAGACTGCTGCATGAACAACATCCTGGTGTTTCAGGCGTTTCAAGGACGAGCAGATTGATATTTTAGTGGCTACAGACGTCGCTGCCAGAGGTCTGGATATAGACGGAGTCAAGACGGTGGGTTTGCATCTAATATCTGTGTCGGTGAAACCCCGGGGAACGCGGTCTGAAATGCACGTGTGTTTGCAGGTGATAAACTTCACCATGCCCAACACTGTGAAGCATTACGTGCACAGGGTGGGCCGAACGGCTCGCGCCGGGAAAGTGGGACGATCCGTGTCCCTCGTGGGGGAGACCGAGAGGAAGATGCTGAAAGAGATTGTTAAAAAAGCCAAAACCGCCGTCAAAGCTCGAGTCATTCCTCAAGGTAATGGTGTTCCTGTGGCTCAGCGGTAGAGCTTTTGCATAGCATCGCAAGAGATTGTGGGTTCGATTCCCAGGGAACACGTTAGGTAAAACATTTTATACTGAATGCACTGTAAATCGCTTTGGATAAGCGTCTGCTAAATGCATGCACTTTATAAACCTGTCTGAATGGTTCTTTGCACATCCGTCAAAATCCACGGGTTTTAACATCTTAATTAGTCTTAAATTCATGAATTTATGGCAATACATTTTTGATGTTTTCCCATACAAATATTTTAACATTCTTAAATCAAGATGCAGTTACTTGAGAAGCAGAATTAAGTCTTTTTTAGCTGAGAAATTTTATAAAATTGTTTTTTTTTAAACAAATACTTCTCAATGAGGAATGAAAACTTGCTTCTCAAGTGAATGTAACCTGATTTAAGAGTCTTCAGACATTTGCATTGAAAAAAAAAATGACAAAGAAAGAGCATGACTTTTTTTTTTTTTTCTGGAGTGATCAGAAAGTGCATTAAAAGTCATTTCAATATTCAAATGGTTGAGTGCACAGCTGTTTAAACTCATTTCAGTCGATGTTTTGTTAATGCAACTTACTGTGTTCCTTAAAGTGTCTTTGCATGGTCTTAAAAGTGTCTCCACAAAACCTGCAGAATCCCTGAAAATCATAAGGATCTGAAAAACTGCTATAAATCCTCATCCGTTGAAACGCTCTCATGTAATGCATTGTTTTGTATCAGAGATGACTCTGTTGTTAAAGTGTGTTCTCTGGCCGTCTCTCAGAGGTCATCCTGAAGTTTCGGGATCTGATTGAGAAGCTGGAGAAGGACGTGTACGCTGTATTACGCTTGGAGAAGGAGGAAAAGGAAATGGCTCATTCAGAGGCGCAGGTCTGTTTATTTCAAAGAGTCACTTGTATTAATGTATGATTTAACACACTTTGGCTCCTGTAGTAACCCGGATGTGTGTGTGTTTCATCTTTCTGTTGTTGTGTAGATCAGTTCAGCTCAGAAGAGGTTAACTCAGGCTGCAGACGAGAAACAGGCGCCAAGAACCTGGTTCCAAACGCACGAGGAGAGAAAGAAAGAGCGCAGTGAGTTGAATTTGTTGAAAGTGGTCTCTTCTGCTCACTAAGACCGCATTTATTTAATAAAACATGCAGTAAAATTGTGAAATATTATTTTAATTTAAAATGACTGTTTTCTGTGTGAATCTGTGTTGAAGTGTAATTTATTTCTGTGATGCTCCGCTGTATTTTCAGCATCATTCCTCCAGTCTTCAGTGTCACATGATCTTCAGAAATCAGAATAATATGATGATTTACTGCTCAAGAAACATTTCTGATTATTATCAATGTTGAACACAGGTGTTCTGCTCAATATTTTAGTTGGAAATGATGCTACATTTTGTTTTTCAGTCTTTTTGTAACATTATAAATGGCATTACTGTCACTTTTGATCAATTTAATGCATCCTTGATGAATAAAAGTACTTTATCAAAAAACTAAGTACGATTGTGAACACGTAGCACACGTCATTTCTCTGTGTATTTAATATTTTAATAATTGTTTGTGTGTGTTTGCATTTTTCATCTCATCACACACTTTCATTTTCTTGTTCTTTGTCATAAAGTGACTAAAGCGCTGCAGGATTTTGATTTGGCTCTGAGAGGAAAGAAGAAGCGTGCTCAGTTCCTGAAACAGGGCAAGAAGAAAGAGTTAACGGTGAGATTATTTCATCAAACTCTCTTTTTTACTTTATGCTTTTATGACCTGGCTTTGTGCATCACTAATGCACATCACAAATTAAATTAGCAAAATCATCAAAGAGTTCTAGCACTGCATGCTGCATCAGATCTGTGTGTTTGAATGTTTAACGTACGTGTGTGTGTGTGTGTGTGTGTCAGGCGGAGGAGCGAGCTCAGTTCGAGGTGCTGAAGTCTCAGATGTACGCCGAACGAGTCGCCAAACGTGATCGCAAGCCGAAGCGCGCCAGAGCCATTCCTGAAGAAGAACCTGTGAAGAAAGGTCAGCAGATGAACGCTTGAGCTTTAGAAAACATGCCTTTGAATTCAATTCCTGACTCCTTAAACTTTCTTCTCCCAGTTTCCAAAGACAAGGGCGGCAAGAAGAAGTCCGTGTTTGATAAGGAGCTCACGAACACCAGCAAGAAAACTCTGAAGCAGTACAGAGCCGGGTGTGTGTGATACTCAAGAGTTCAAGGCATTGTGTGTTTGTCTCCGAGTCTAACACTGATTCCTCTGTCTAGGCCGACCTTCGAGGACAGGAAGAGACTCGGCATTCCTAACAAGAAAGGAGGACACTTCAAGTCAAAGGCCAGGTGAGATTTATTACAATCAACTCCCCTTTAGATATGCATGCAACAAAAAAGACATTTTTAGTAGGGTCAGACTTTTATTTCAATTAACAGAGCAGTCAATGGAAACAGACTGATGTAAAAACACTATAATGCATCATTTGGGTATTATGGGGGATTTAAATTACGTTGCTATATTAAAGTAAATTATAAAATATAAAATAAAATACCTTGAAATTAAATGTAGTGGAAAACAAAGTAAAATAATTGAATAAATCATGCAATTTATTGCAATTACAAAAGATTAAGAACGTGAAATGTATTTATGCATTTTTGTTGCACTTTTGATTTTGTTTAATTTAATAATATATTTAATACTGGCACTGATAAATTACTGCATTGAGAATCTTTTTTTTTTTTTTTTTTTACATGCATGGAGTGTGATAAGGAAAAGGGTATTTTAAATACTTTATGAAAATACACAAATATTTTATTCTGGAATTTAAATTATCTGAAGATATTTTAAACTTGTTTGCAATTATTTCAAGTTGGAAAATAAATCTATTTTAGTTCTGTTTTATCTTAATGTCTTGATGGTTTTTATATAAGAAACAGTGTTTTTGCCTGTTGTCTCATCTCAAGTCTTTTATGTGTCTTTGCAGGTACAGAAGAAAGTGAAGCCGTTCCTGATGTATCAGCCTATCATCAACCTCTAAATCATTTTATCATCATCATCATCCTCGCTCCAAACCTTCACTTAAATAAACCTCTACACCCTGTGCTTCTGTGTGTCACGGTACGAACCAGTGACTAACGAGCATCAGAAATAAAATTGATTTCCCTCAAATCAAGCCAAATGATTCCTGCAGAGCGAGACGATGAATCAGGAAACGCCTTTATCAGACGACCTTCGAGATAATGCAGAGAGAAACCCTGTAACCATACAAAAATAAAATAGAGACTCCAACAGTATTCTGCACAGTAAACATGCATAATGTAATAAAACAACAAACTTAAAGGTGATAGTTATTTAAAGGTGTTCTTGTTACATTGTAATTAATTATACATTGAAAGACAGTAATATTAATTTACTACATGTACTTTGCCATAAGGTTAGGGTTACTTGCACGTATCTATGCATAATTTACTGTTATTATAATAGTAAGTACTGCTCATGTGTAACAAGGACGACGTAAAATAAAGTGTTGCAAAAAAACATTATTTATTGCATGCTATTTAATTATTTACTGGGTTAAAAATGGAGGTGATGCTTATAAGTGCATGCAGAGAGAACTACATGCATGTAAATATCATATGGACTTCCACTGTTTGCTAGTTGATCAAACAGACATGAGGTTGAGAACAGCTGACTCCATTTAAAATCAGGACCTGTGTTTCTCAGTAAGTCGTGCTATGCATCCTTTTATTCTCTTGTATATCAGCTAGTCTCTCCACAGTCAATCTTTTATTGCAGCATGTCATGTTTGCATGAGTTTTGCTCTGCCAAGTGAGATGTAGTGTCGTTGAACAACAGGTCTTCACCGGTCTTGCAACCTCAGCCACACTGTTACCCAGGCTTGCATTTGTTTTGCATCTACCTCAATGCTTTGCATTCAAAACACAAGATTTTATCAGGTAGGTTTCAGTTTTGTCTCCAGCAGGTGATTTCACACAAACACCTTCCTAAAGATATAAAAAGATTGTGTTTGCAAACTATTAATTAATTCAACACTAAACTTAGGTTGTTGTTTACTTTGGTGATTTTCAAGTTATGCATTCTTGGCAAACTAGAACCACTCTATAATATTGAGAAAATCCTACTATTATAATAATTTTCATTAATTTTGATTTAAATGTATTCTGTTGACTGATGTGACCAATGCACTCTGTCTGGGTGTTCTTTTGAACTTTGGACTCAAATCCGCAATATTGGGATACATCGATTGTGACAACTTGCCCCGGTCTCCTACTGCGCATGTCTGTACATCTCTCCACGGCAACCGAGTCTTGTTTTTTCCGTTCATCACTTTCGGTTCTGACTCATCGAAACCGGCTGACGGTCCACCCACAGAAGAGATAAACGAAACTAAACCGGTAACGTTCGCTATTTAAAGCCACCGAGGAGATGAAGACGCACTGTTACTGAAGAAACCGTAAACAGGTGAGTGCTGAAGATCATATTAAATGAGGATCGCTTTGTTTACATTATTATTTATATTTGTTTTCATTTGCCGCTGCTGGTTTAACCGGTCTCAAATAGAAACAGTTGTGGGGTTGAATTTTTTTTTACCGAGTCATTTAATTATTAAATACATTTTTAAAAGAGATAACGCGAATAATATTCTAATTTCACTATATATTAAATTTAAAAAAATTAAAATTAAAAATAATTTATTCATTTAGCAGACGCGTTTATCCAAAGCGACTTACAGTGCTATATATATATATATATTAACAGTAATAGATCATTTGGAAAAAATAATATAAAAACGTTTAATCGTATATGAATGTTATACGCAGACACAAACACATAGCCTGTACACACATACATACGTGTGTGTGTGTGTGTGCGCGCGTGCGCGCATATATTGTTGTCTAATCGGTGTTGATTTGACATTGTCGTTTAACGAGAAATGAAACTGAAATTTCACACAATCAGTAATTCAATAATGTGTCCGGTTCAGGTAGCAGCTCAATTTGACTTAGAAGACTAATCGTGTATGAAAGTAGGTTAATTGACAATATTTACTCTTATAAGATAAAGGAAGTACTTTGAAGTTACAGGCATTTTATGAAAGTTTGCTTGCATGTTTGCAATGTTTGAAGAAATGCACTTACTTACTGTTTTGCAAATGTTAAGGATGATTCAAGAAATGTATTTAAGTGACTGAGAAAAACTAAAATGTGTGAAAGTCATTGCATTATATCCAGGGTTTAACCAGAGAGATGTCCACATAGAGGGGAGTGAAGGTATAGCAGATATCTACAGAGATTCATTATTTTCTATGATATGTGTTTGGTATAATCGCTCTGCAGATATATTAGAATGGTAAATCCAAGTGGAGGAGGAGGACAGCACAGAGGAAGAGGAGGCTCCAGTGCCCCTCAAAGAAGAGGTATAGGTTTATACTACTTTGCATTGCTTTATTTTACTTGGTCACTCAGTATGTATTCTTATTACTTATACACCCCAATATCTATTTTTTTTTTTTCAACAGATGGCTCTGTGCCTGGTCGAAGACAAGCAAGCAGGTCTCCCAGTCAAAGCAGAGGAGGTGGAGAAGGAGGAAGAGGAGGAGGAAGAGGAAGAGGAGGAGGAGAAGGAAGGGGTCGAGGTCACCAACAAGCCAGTGGAAGTACAAATAGCCAAAGGGAACGACGGCCAGTTGAAAAAGTTCAAGGGGGAGGAGGAGACGGGAGGGGACAAGGACAGCGGAGAAGAGATAACCAGCACCATCATCAAGAAAAGCCAAGTGGGAACAACACCCACCGCCCTGTGATAAGAGGAGGCCTAACTAATTCATCTTTGCACTCTCGAGGGTTTGGGAGACCTGTTCAAGGACTCATGTATCAACATTATGTAAATTATTTACTTCCAGCTCCTTGCCATCCTGAAAACACGGGCCACCAACAAGCCAGTGGAAGTATGACTGATGGAAGAGTTGGTCCACAAGGTGAAGAACCTCAAAGAGGAAGAGTAGAAGCTCAGAGAGGTAGAGGGGGGAATGGGAGAGGAAGAGGAAGAGGAAGAGACGGCACCCCTGAAGTACGCAAACTGGGGTATAAAACGCTTGAAAGCCTACTGGAGAAAGACGCATCCGAGGTGGCCATCACCCTTTCATCTAGCACCGGGCTCAAGAATCTGCTTGATGACAATATGATGAGAAGCGACCTGGTGCAGCTGGTTTGTCAAGTTCTCTGCAAGGCCTTCGAGTCTCGAATTGACCGCAAGATCGTACTGCACTTAGCTGGCATCGTTAAGGACTCTCCGTTTTTCCAATACGGTCTGCCATATCATGTGAATGGAATGATGTCGGACAACGTGCAAGCTCGAAGGCAGCATTATCCCCAACATCTGAGCAACATCATCAGCCTTCTCTCCGAAGTTGTCAACATGTTTCCTCACAGCTCTATCCAGTCAGTTTCCATGTTGGTGGCTCTTTTGAAACGCACCGTCAACCAGTTGCGTGCGTCTGGGTTGGATATTCTCCACAATACTGATGAAGACTTAGAGAAGGTGCAGGGTTTGGTGGACCATCTCCAAGAGAAATCAAGGGAAGGCACCTTGCGGTCAGATAACTACTCTTTCCTGGCACCCGACGAGGATGCCCCACCTGGGGAAGAAGACTTCAGGACAATGAGCATCTATCCAACCATTGAGGAGTTCCACCTAGACCAGAAGCCATTCCTGAGACCCAACATAATGTCTCAAAGCTTCCCTAATGCTCGCATTTATCTAGACACACACTTCCGCCTTCTGCGTGAAGATTTCGTGAGGCCGCTGAGAGATGGAGTCAGGGAGCTCTTGAGGGTCCAGCACAGTGAGACAGTCGATGGAATACCAATGAAAAAGAGGCGTTTCGATGACATCAGAGTCTACCATGACACCCGATTGATTTTGCCACTCTGCACATCAACGGGAATTGCCTACAAAGTACAGTTTAATTCACGGCTTCTTGAGGTAATCACAAATTAAAAGTTTTCAGAGAGAACTCCATGTACTTTATAACTCCCAAACATGTCCACCTACTAGGGATGCACAATTTGGAAAGATTTTGCCGATATCCGATATGCCGATATTTTTATAAGTAATTTTGGCTAGTAGCCAATGGCGATACTGATATATTTCCTTTTGTTGTGAAACAACACCAAGTCTCTTTTGATCAGAGATTATATATTACACATTAATGAATAAATATATATGAGTTATTAGTCTTCTCGGCAAGGAATATCTGCATTTATTTCAATATCGGGCTGATGCCGATATTTGTATTTTAAGCAATTATCGGCCGATTCTGATAAAATTGTGCACCCCTGCCTCATTCTATAAGTTTATTTCATTGTATCTTCTCTTACAGTTTGTCCGGTGGGAAAATTCCAAACGTTTGCTTTACGGATCCCTTGTCTGTCTCTCCATGGACAACTTCGAAACCTTCCTGTTCGCCACCGTTACCGATCGGGATCCAAAGCTACTGAAACAGGGACAGGTCCATCTCTGTTTTTCTTCTGACAGCAGGGCCAGGTTGGCCAGTGTTCAGCCCTCGGACTCCTTCCTGATGGTCGAGACTACGGCTTACTTTGAGGCCTACCGATATGTCCTAGAAGGTCTTAAGGAGCAAAACGAGAATGATGTTCCTTTTCAAAGGTATGCATAATTGTAATAGTAAATGAGAGTCTTGGCGGGTTTCTAGAGCATTGCTATCTGAATAAAGTAAAGGATTTTAAATGGTTTTTAGAGTGTTTTGTGGTTGCTTTGTTATTCTAGACGATCCTAGGTGGTATTAAGTCAAAAGTACTCACTGCCAAGGTTTTGTATCATCAGTTCCAGGTCTGAACAATAATAATAGTCCTGTTTAACTTGGTAAACACCACACCGCACATTTTTGTTGTTTTAGGTACATAGTGGAGTGCAACACAGATGTAGATCCTCCAGCTTACCTTCAGGTGGAGGGAAGGTCATATGATCTGTCTAGCATCATGGCAGAAGGAAAGGAGAAGATTCCACCCTTTAACCCCTTGACCCCACATGCCTGGCCAGATGAGGAACAAATGGGTCTTGATGAAAGCCAACTTCAAGCACTTAAACTTGCCTTAACCAATGAACTGGCCATCATACAGGGACCACCAGGAACAGGTGACTAATCTGTGACTAGAGGTTGCTGTGAACCTATATAATACTCTCGAGGCCGAGTTTGCAAATATGCACAAAAATGGATGCAACCTGTTTCTGGAATGCAAAGATATCTGGTTTTGTTATGCTAGATTGCTCTTTTTCTAAACTGTACATTTGAGAATCCTGTTTGTTTTACTCTTTGCAGGGAAGACGTATGTAGGCCTGAAGATCGCTCGGGCTTTGCTAGAGAACCATGAGGCCTGGTCCAATGGTTGTCCTATGCTGGTGGTCTGCTATACCAATCATGCCCTTGACCAGTTTCTGGAAGGTACGGTGCTAATATCTATATCTGTGTGGTATTTATAAAACCTTAAGCACTTTGTGGAGGAAACAAGGGTAGGTCACAAATGAGATCTCTCAGTTGTTTCTAAGAGCCAATGATAAGATAAAATGGAAGGCAAATAGAGATGACTCCTACTTCCGAGTTCTTGCTTATAATAAAAATTAACCAGTTATTACACATGTCGTGTCTCAGATGAGATTTTCTTTTTAGCATTTGAGGGACTTTGAGCTTTATGGCTTCTCCAGAGAGTTTGTTGTACTCCAGTAAAAGATAACTCTACAGCTTCATGTATGAAATAATGAGATATTTCATAACCTTTGTCCCAGGCATCCATGGATTTTTAAAAGAGGGCATAGTAAGAGTTGGAGGACGAAGTAACAGTGAAACTCTAAAGCCCTTCGGTCTGAGGGAGCTGACCAGGGCATCAAACTTCCGCAAAAATTTGCCACAGCACCTGAGGAGAGCCCATCATGATGTGAGCCCTCTATTATGGACATAACTCAGATTTCATTATGACTTTTATTTAATTTAATTTAATTTTTTTTTATTTTATTTTTTATTTATTATTTATTATTTTTTATTGTTATTTTTTGTATAATTTTTATTTATATAAATATTTTTGTAACCAGTGTTATTTTAGCATTATTGATATACTATTATAGTTGTTATTAATATTTCATACTTGTTTTTTTTTATTTTAACTTTATTTGAAGTTTTTGTACATTTGTGTTTTGTCATTTTGATTTTTTTTTATCTATTTTAAAATGTAAGTTATTTTAGTACTTTGTTAAAACTAAAAGAAAAGGATAAATGTTTTCTTGGCAAATAGCTGAAATAAAATAAGTAAGTGTCTTTATATTTTTTATTAATTCATGTAGCAGTTGCTTTATTTCAAGTGATGGAGTTTTATTATTGTTATTATTATTAATAATAATTTTAGTTTTAGTTAACCATAATAACCCTCAAGTTTTGAATAAAAAAAAGTTTATTTTTTTTTGTATCTGTTTGTTTTTTAAACTGTTCCTAAAAAAAACATTAAATATCTAATTAATGTAATGTTTAATAGAATAATTAGATGCAAGGTGTGATTATGCTATGTGCATGTTTTTATTAGTAAATCATTCTTGTAAAATTGGAAGTTGTGAGAACAGTTATATGGCAGTTATGTTCTAATGTGCTGTATGTGCACAGATCTACACACAGATGGAGGCGTCGCAGGAGCTCTTAAGGAGACAGTCTGTGCAGCTCGAGTGCAGCTTGCGTGGCGTCCTTAAAGAAGACTTCCTGGAGAAATACATCTCTCCTCAGCACTGGGACAGTCTGTGTCTACAGCCAGTGAGTGACACACACACACACACACACACACACACACAGAAAGGCTTTGCCACAGTGTAGTGTATACAGATCACGATGAAGCTATATTTTGCATTATAATCTTTTACTCTGAACACCTGAGCTACATAATGGCACAAGCTAAAATGTTGTTTGATTTGATTCACTTTTGTCAGTTATAATCAGACAATCATTCTTTAAAAAGTGAATTATGTTGCAATTTCCAATGAGACTGCATTTGGCTTTCAGCAGCTGTGAATTTCAGACCTATAAATCTACTGTACCGTATATAATGTGCGAATTTCTAAGGCTTTTTACTTGGCAGTAAAACCTGTTACACAAAACCTGCTGCTCACAATCAACTCCATGCCTTCTGTTGTCTGATTGGTAATTTATACTTTTTTTTGGTTTAAGTGTAATTCAGCTGTGGCTTTGCGTGTTTTTAAGTTTAAAATTTTTGCTCAGTTTGGGCCTCGGAATAAAACTTTAGTTTTTTCCTCCATATTCACACTATATCATATTCACAAAACCAGTCATAATGGTCAATCTTTTGAAAAAGAAAAAGCTTTCCTTTGATGTTAGGCGGACAATATTTGGCTTTTTTCTCAAGTATTTGCACATTGTTCGTTCCTTCTGTGTTAGGTGTTGGATGGATTCGAGAGTGTGGGGAAAAAGAAGCCTTCAGTGATAGCGGAGTGGCTCGGCATCGGATTCTCTGGGTTTTTGCAGGGGCCACAACCAACAGATGGAGCGGGTGAGAGACTAATAGACTAACAATATTCAATTATATGCTCTGTATGTGGTAAAATAAACTGTGGATTGAAAAATACTCCACAGCATCATTAAAGTTGGGTTCTTTCAGTGCATGCTCATTAAAGAAAGGAATGGATGTTTTATGGGAATTCCTTCATTCTTGTTAAAGCACAGTGATTTTCTCTCACCACTGAGATTAGTAGTGTTTTATCATTTATTAATTAATGCAACAACTGCCAAACTATTTATAAGACAAATAATTGTGCATTACTTAGTTATTTGCATTAATGCAGTGATAGTAATATATTATTTTCTGTTGCTAATCTAGACCTCCTACTGGTTGAGGCCTAGTCTATCTGTGTCTCCACTTGTGATCAGTTTTCATGACCAAGCACATCATTTATAGTGTTCCTGTAGCTCAACTGGTGACACATTGCGTTGACAAGCGCAAGGTTGGGGGTTCGAATCCCAGGGAACACATGATTGTAGAAAATTTTTAGCCTGAATGCAATATAAGTTACTTTGGATAAAAGCATCTGCTAAATGCATAAATTTATTTCTTCATGTTGATAAAGCCCAAATGTGCTGGTCATCTGTCACGATATGCTGATTTTAAGCAAACAAGACATTTTCTTAAGTTTTCTGCAAGCTGAAAAGGTGGTTTTTCAAGGTTAATACAAAGGCTTACATCACGAATCTGAACAATGAACGTATGCCAGAAGAATAAATGGCAAATTCAGCATCGCAATCCTTTCTCAGAGGTGGCAGATGAAGACGGGGCAAAGCTGGAGGATGAGAAACTGATCGATATCGATGAAGAGGCGGATCTGATCCAGGCCGAGAGGATTGTGGTGGATGCGGAGGACGGGGATAAAGACTGGAAAAAGCTGAGACGAGAAGAGAAAAACATCGCTGACATGGCTGAGCTGATGCTGGCTATGAACCTGAATGATGCTGAACCACAAGAACCAGCCCAGAATCAGACTCAGGATCAGGCTCAGGTCCAGAATCAGGCTCAGAATCAGACTGAAGAGGAGGAATGGGAGGTATGAGAATTCATGCATTATTTAACCATTTATACTGGATTGAAAAATATTAATAAACTTGTATATACTTCAGTAAAATCATATATATATATATATATATATATATATATATATATATATATATATATATATATATATATATATATATATATATAGAGAGAGAGAGAGAGAGAGAGAGAGAGAGAGAGAGAGACAATAATTTTAAATTTAATTAAATATCCAATTTAAATAAAATTATATATAATTACTAATATTAGGTGAACTTTTGAGGAGATTATATTAACTGAGATGACATGGAACTCATTGCAAAAAGCATTTGTACCAGAGCAGGACTATTTATAATGAACTGAAGATGGTAAACGCCAATTAAGCATTTTTTTAAGAATTTCAATTTATTTAAAAATGAATGTTATAATTGATCTTTGGATGTAGGTCTCAGAATTTTGTTTATTCAAATTTTAAATCTAAAAAATATGACATTGTATTTATATTTAAATAGAGTATGAACTTTTTACAGTTTTTTTTTTACAATCACTATAACAGTTTTTTAAATACATTTACCAAGTTTCCTTAACTCTTAACGCACCAACACACCTAAAACACACAATTGGCAAAACGGTTAATTTCATGCTCAAAATCACACATTGTAAACTAAACCCCAAAACTAATTTTCAAAATACAATAATAAACTAATACAATACACTATGTCTAACAAAACACTGCAAACATGTTTCAAAATCGAATAATTATTCAAAACACTGTTCTCTTCCAACAGGAACATTTAGTCAATCATAACACTATGACAAAAAAAAAAAAAAAACACTATCATCAGCTAAAATTACAGAAACTGCATTATTTTATGTGTCAGGCCTGTGTTGAAGCCTCTCTACATTTTTGTTTTGTTGGGTTTAGTAAATGCATGCATTTTGTTTCTTTTGCTGCAGAAATTCAATACAAAAAAATGAATGACCATCTCAGAGTAGCTTTATAAAATGTACAGTTTATGTAAAAATAAATAAATAAATACAGACACAGGATTGCTGCAGTAAAGACTTTATTTGCAACAGGATATTAGAAAAGGAGCGAAAACAAAAATATGAGAAAAAAAAATGCAATACAGCTCTCATTTATTTATATTTTATGTCATTATGTGAAAATACTAAATTTACAGCACAGAAAAATATTTTTACTTCAAAATATGTTACGCTGTCATTTCATATTGATTGTAAAGCATTGCTGTGCACCGTGTGTGTGTGTTGTTGTGAGGAGCTCAGTGCTACTGTTCTGCTGATGTGTGCTTAGATTCAAGGCCACCAGAAAAGAAAAATGAAGCATATGGCTAAAAAAGAGCTGAGGAAGACTTCAGCTATGAGTGAGGAAGAAGAAACACAAATCAGCAATGTGTGGATCCTCAGTCTGAAAGACAGATGGAGACTGTATCGGTAAGACACACACACTCACACACAGGTTTGTTTTAGTGAAAATTGGGGACATCCCATAGGTGTAATGGTTTTTATAATGTAGAAACTGTATATTCTATGTCCCTTCACCAACCCTACACCTAACCCTAACCCTCACAGGAAACTTTGTGCATTTTTACTTTCTCAAAAAAACTCATTCTGTATGATTTATAAGTGTTTTGAAAAATGGGGACATGGGTTATGTTCTCATAAGCCACCCCCTCCTTGTAATACCTGTGTCATACCCATGTCATTATACAGAGTTGTGTCCTGATTTGTCACAAAAACATGCCCATACACACACACGTTTGTTTTTTGTGAAAAGTGGGTTCATCCCATAGGTGTAATGGTTTTTATACTGTACAAACTGTATATTCTATGGCCCTACACCAACCCTACACCTAAACCTAACCCTACCCCTAACCTGCACACACACACACACACACACACACACACATTCCCTGCACTAGATGGCAGCATTTACCTACAAACTTCTTAATGCCACTCCAGTGAACTAACAAGATTCAAAATGCAAAACATAAACCAGCTAGATTAGATTCATGCTATTAACATCTTTCTTTTCTCCATCAGTCTTTGGGTTTTGCGCTATCGGAGTGATCTTCGCACTAAGGCCCTCGCCTCTGAGCAGGACTATCAGGACGCAGCGGAGAGGCTCAATGAAATCCGGCGTCGTGAGGATCTGTGTGTGCTGCAACAGGCTCGGGTCGTGGGTATGACCACCACAGGAGCGGCTAAATACAGACAGGCTCTGCAGGAGCTGCAGCCCAGATTGGTGATCGTGGAGGAGGCGGCGGAGGTGTTGGAGGCGCACACCATCACCACCCTCAGCAAAGCCAGCCAACACCTCATACTGATCGGAGATCACCAACAGGTAGAAAGCCCTTCAGTTATTTGAAATATAATTACATTAGATATTTGTAATGTGTAAACAACCATGATGTTAATGCTATCTTAATCTGCACAGTTGAGGCCTAGCGCAACAGTGTACGACCTTGCGAAGAATTTCAATTTGGAAGTGTCTATGTTTGAGAGGCTTGTCAGAGTCAACTTTCCATTTGTGCGCCTTAACTACCAGGTTCGTTTCTGTTCATTTACATTTAAGGGTAGTGCTTTATTTTACAGTCCTGTTCCAAATGTACATACTATGCACTTGTTATAGTAATTAAAATAACTGGTTAATAACTAGGACTTAGACCTGAACCCAAGGGCGTAACTTTGGGTCTACCATTGGGGGGGTTACACTCGCGGCATATGAATAATTTTCTTGTGTAAAAGGTAACATGCTAATTTACACTACAGCTTATTTAAAATATGATACTATCTTTCTTGCTGGCAAATGAAATTAATAAAGAAAACGAACAAAAGTATTCATTCTGAATATTTCATATTATTTTAATCTGAATGATGTTATGATATTAAGGGGGTTATAGTAGTTGGATCTGATTTTTGGGGGGGGTCATGACCCCCGTAACCCCCCTGCAAATTACGCGCATGCCTGAACCCTAAAATTGGTACTAACCGTGAACCTAACCCTCAACCTAATACAAATTTCTTGATATTTACTCAACCCCATGTTATCCAGGATCTAAATGTCTTTCTTTCTTCTGTCGAAAGGAAATTAGGGTTTTTGGAGGAATTTTCTCCTTATAGTGGACTTCAATTGGGATCAATGTGTTGAAGGTCCAAATTGCAGGTTAAAATTGCAAAGGAATTAGGGTCTTATCTAGCGAAACTACAATCATTTCCCCCAAAAAAGAGCCCTTTGATGTTTCATTGAAACGGCAGCTTGGACAAATCCAAAAAATCAAGAAATGTTTTCCACAAAAACCTGAATTTCTTTTCAACTAAAAAAAAAAATTGCTTTTTCAACTGAAGATAGAAAAACATGAACATCTTTGATGAGTAGATTATCAGAAAATGTTTAATCCTTGAAGAGTCAACCAATCCTTCAACCCACCTTATACTACCAGTTCTTGGGCAAGTACACTATAAGTACATGTACTGTAAAATAAAGCATAACCCCTAACCATAACCCATGTGGTTACCTTATATTATCAGTACTTTCTTAGACAAGAACACTGTAAGTATAAGTAAGTACTGTAAAATAGTGTAACCCCTAACCCATGTATTTACTCATTATTAGTAGTACTTTCAAGAAAGAACACTGTAAGTATAGGTAAGAGCACAAATTAAAAATAAACTGTAACCCATATGATTTCATATTTATTGATGTCAGTCATTTTTCTAGTGAATCGCGCAACATAAATAACAATCCTGTTCTGTATATTTCTTTTGCAATGAATTCTAGCATCGCATGAGGCCAAGCATCGCTCGCCTGTTGACTCCTCATATCTATGAAACTCTGGAAAACCACCCTTCTGTGCTTGAGTATGACAATGTTAAGGTAAGTCATTTAAGCAAATACAATTGCAAAAACTTTTATTATAATATTACATAAGCCTAGACACTTATCACAGTTTGCCTAAAAAGTAAATGATGTACTATTATACACCTGACACTTGCATCTTATGGTCTACAGGGGCTTTTGACAAATCTCTTTTTTGTGGATCATGGTCACTATGAGCAAGAGATTAAGGATGGACGGAGCCACCAGAACCCTCATGAGGCGCAGTTTGTGGTCGCGCTTTGCCGCTATTTGCTGCTCCAGGGCTACAAGCCTTCCCAGATCACCATTCTGACAACATACACCGGACAGCTTTACTGTCTGCGTAATCTAATGCCCTCTCAGAAGTTTGCTGGAGTTAAAGTCCATGTCGTTGACAAATATCAAGGGGAGGAGAATGATATTATCATATTGTCTCTGGTGCGCAGCAATCTACAGAGGAAAGTTGGCTTCCTGAACATATCAAACCGTGTATGTGTTGCCCTTTCGCGTGCTAAGATGGGTCTGTATTGTATCGGAAATATGGAAATGCTCAGCTCCGTTAAGCTGTGGAGCAACATCCTTCACACTCTGAGAGAGCAAGGACAAGTGGGTCGTGCTTTGACGCTGAGTTGTCAGAACCATCCGGATAAACAGATCCTTGTATCCTGCAGTGATGACTTCAAAGGTGCTCCTGAAGGTGGTTGCGATCAGCCTTGCGATTACCGCCTGGATTGTGGCCATGTCTGCACCCGTATGTGCCACCCATACGATGCTGAGCACAAGAAATACAAGTGCACTAAGGACTGCCCTAAGGTGCTTTGTGAGCTGGGCCACAGATGTACACGTCGCTGTCACCAAGAATGCGGTAAATGCCAGGTACGTGTAGACAAGATAATTCCATCATGCAAGCACAATCAGAAGGTGCCTTGCCACCAAGACCCTGAAACATTTGTCTGTCAAGAGCCTTGCCAAAAGACCCTCCCATGCGGCCATCCCTGCAAGACAGCGTGTGGAGTGACCTGCACCACTCAATGCATCGTAAAAGTTGAAATGCAACTGAAATGTGGACATATGCAGGAAGAACCATGCCACATTTCCAGAGACCACAAAAGAGAGCCAAACTGTAGATCTAAATGTGGCACCACCTTGAAATGTGGCCACTCTTGCCCGGGAACTTGCTATGGATGCTGTCAAGGTCGCCTGCACAGAGCATGCACCCACAAATGCCAAGAAACCCTGGTGTGTTCTCATAGGTGTCGGGAACCTTGTGTAAGAGATTGTCCACCATGTTCGGTTCGCTGTGAGAACCGTTGCGTCCACAGCGTCTGCATGAAGACTTGTGGTCAGCCTTGCACCCCTTGCAATGAACCCTGCGAATGGCAGTGCCCTCACCACAGCTGTACCAAGCTGTGTCACGAACCATGCGACCGTCCGCCTTGTTCTGTTCCCTGTAACAACACCTTGCCTTGCGGACATCTTTGCATAGGTCTCTGTGGAGACCCTTGTCCCAATAAGTGTCGCATTTGCGATAAGGATGAGGTCACAGAGATCTTCTTCGGCAATGAAGATGACCTGAATGCTCGTTTCATTCAGCTTGAAGATTGCAAGCACCTGTTCGAGGCTACAGGAATGGATCAGTATATGAATCTTGACGAAAACCAAGGCGCTGAACTGGATCAAAGGGCGATCCGACTCAAGGATTGTCCGAGGTGTCGCACTCCCATTCGTAGAAATCTTCGGTATGGCACTCATATCAACCGCAGCCTGGCAGCCATTGAGATGGTCAAGGAGAAGATCAATGGTCCGCCGGATGAGATCAAGGAAAAGCAGGAAGTCCTTAGCTTGCAACTGCGTAGGAAGGGGAATTTAAAGAAGCATCTTCCTGACAATTTTGACTTACTTAAAGAGAAGCTCAAAACCAATGACCTTTCACTCCAACAACTTTGGCATCTCGAGAACTTGATGACCTACCTGGAGAGTGTTGGGAAACTGAAAGCAATGCAAGAAGAACACATGTCTCCCCTTCTGGACAAAGTTTTGCCGTTCTCTAGGAAAGTTGAAGAAGTCTTGAAATTCCTCTTATATCCGACTCAGAGGTTTTCAGACCAGCAGATTGCAGATCTCGAACGTGAATTGAAGAGACTCTCCTACCTGGCTGAGCTCAATGTACGCTGTGGTATGTCAATGATCAGAAGTAGTGTTTATAGCACAGAGATACAGGAACTAAGAGAGATCCTGGAGGACACGTTGCCTTTCTCCGAGGGTCTAGAACGTAGAGTCAAGCAGATGTTTACGAACCTGGACACCAAACTGCCTCGCAGCGGTCTGGGTATAACTGATGAAGAGAGGAAGTTAATACTCAAAGCCATCGGTCTGAATAAAGGCCATTGGTACAAATGTCCCAATGGGCACGTGTATGCAATCGGTGAATGTGGGGGTGCAATGGAACAAAGCAAATGCCCTGAATGCGACGCTGCTATTGGCGGCACTAATCACAATCTCATTCAGGGAAATGCTGTGGCGACTGAGATGGATGGCGCAGAGCATGCTGCCTGGTCAGATGCTGCCAACTTGGCAAACTTTGACCTGCAAAACTTTGAAGAATGAAATTCTTAGATAATGTTGTCTTCTGTCTGCTGATAGGGTTTTAATCTGGTTAACACCAATCATGAAATGCTGTTTTTAATCAGGTAAGGCAGTATAGTTGCAGCAAGTTGTGATTTAACAGTTAGCAAGAGCTTTCAAAATGCACGTTTATCACGGGTGTAGTCAGGGTTTAAAAAATTAGTGAGGTCTGGGTGGGAATTGTGCTGTAATAACCCCACATACAACTCATTATATACACTTAATACTTTAAAAGAGACCGATATGTAGATGTTTGTGAAAGATGTTTTCTCTGTTTTAGAGGAATGATGCACATTTGTTGTTTTATTGCGCACAACTAGTCTATCTCTTGAAGAAATGCTTCTGCCACTTGAATTTTTGATCCTTGATCAATTTTGTAATTTTAGCTTCCTAGCAAATTTCCATTAACATAAAATATCGACAAACATGTAGATTATACTTGATTTGCTCAAGTCAGATTAAAAATTGGTGACTTGAGAGTCAAAATTGTTGCTACTGCCTGCTAAATGAACAATATCTGCATCTTGTTTACTCCTCAAAGCCTCTTTTTTGCTCCCATTTCATGCTTGGTGTGTGGAACCTAGTTAGCAATGCTCTGCACACTTCAGTTCATTAGCTTTTAAAAACATTCTGGAATTATAACAACAGTGATAAAATAGGCACTTTGTGGTTGTTTGTATAACATATAGCATTTATTATGGAAATCAGTCTCATAAAATAGCTATATAGTTGTGGTCCTGAATGCTGGATCCTGATTGGTCAATATGGCTAATGTACTTAAATGTGCTTCATCTAGATCTGTTAACATACAAAGTGAAATTACTAGCCATTAACAACTTGTTATTAACTGTATATGCTCACAGAAAATATAGCACTTAATAAAATCATGTTTTGATGAAAATGTGTGTCGTTCATGTTTTAAGATGGTAACTTTCATAAAAGCAACTTGGCCTTTTTAGCTAATGCTTTTGGTTTGAAGTATATACTAAAGCTCATCATTGGCTTGATTTCACTTGGTGGCAGCAGTGTAACATCAACAACTCTCAGCAGTATACATGTGTGCTTTCCATAACCCAAGTTGTGCTTTCTCTCATGTACGTTCAGACTCTGACCTGCATCAAGAAACACACTGGTCTCTGTCAACTTCAGCAGGTTTATTCTCTGCTGATATCTGCCTAATAATAAAGCATTACCTGAGCTCTCAGCCTAAATCACAGAGTGAGTCCAGAGGCTAGGCTGGGACGGCTTCCATTTAGGCTTCCCAGCAGCTTACATCAGTTCATTATGTGATGAATGTCGTCCTGTCATAACATAAACCTGAATGCAAAGTCGGCACTTTCTGCACAGGAACACAGGGTGGGGCGGAGAAGCATCAACAACGACAAAAACTGTTGTGTCAGGATGCGAAGGAAAAGAAAGCAGGAGTTTAAGCATATTTCTGAGGGACAGTATTTACAGCCGGTGATTTTATAGGCCGGAAAAAGCAAGTGAAGCAAAATGCAACAATTTCTTGTCTTTTTTTTTGCATTAGTTTAATGCATCATGGGTGTCTAAGAACATCCTTTAATTGTGGTAAAAATCTATCTTCCAGTGCTTTATTGCTTTTGTGCAATGGCACGAGCAGCTATACAATAAAAGACAGCAATTTTTAATAAATCATTGAGCGATGATGACAAAAGTTGTTTTGCTAATTAATTTAATTGATTTATTTAGCTGTACAGTATTTACTGTTGCCACAGATCAACACAGCATTTTGGCAGCTTTATGCATAATTGGCGTGAAGTGACAGTTTCCAGGAGTCCGTTTTTCAATGGCTTCACGCTCATCTGCTCATTATGGATGTGACTGTTTGAATTCAAGGACAGATTAGCACAGGACCCGAGTCTGATGCATGATTGGGGGAGGGATCGAGTATCTATGCATGATAGTTCGTCAGAATTAATCATTGTGTTTAATGGAGAGGATCGTTTAAGTGTCACACACATAGAGATAAGCACATGCTACTGTAACTCCTGCTGTCCAACCTGAGGACTAATGGAATTAGGGTTCAAGTACCACAGTATGCATATGGAGAAAAACATGTTACAACACCATAGAAAAAAGTAGGGTTTTGGTTGAATTTGGGACATATTGAATATGATTGGAGGTGCTCATAACAAAAAATACCATTGTACTATGATGTTTTATTGAAATGTAGTTATTAACCATTATAAAATAAATAAATTAATTAAAATTCATATTTTTAATTATGCAAAAAATTAACATTTTACATTTATACATTATCTGCATCAAACACTTGACAATGGAATTGCTAGTTTGCCACAATTTATTTGCTTGTGATACATAAATGTTTATGTAATATTACAAAATAAGTTATTTTGTTAATTATATATTGTTTATTATATTATCTGAGTAAAACAAAAAAGCTGGAAAACCCTAGTATATATGGTTATCATTCAATCCCAATGTATATTGATGATATACCATATGTATACAAGTTCTATATTGATTAGCTCAATTGAGAATTGGAAGAGAAATGCTTGAGTTATTATTATTTTATTATTTTATGCAGATTTTGCTGTCTTAGAAAATCTTAGCACACTTTGAGACATTTTTGAGATTTCTTCTGAGAAACATCGGATATGCTTAAAATTTTAAAGCCTGAAGTCTCGTTTTTTTCTCCATTTAACCTCATTGCTTTCTAAGAGATACTACTGGATAAAAATAGCTCTCATATGCAATCTGTGATTCTCTGGGAAGCAGTGGTTTATCTGTTCAATGAGTGCAAATTGTTCTCTCTGTTAGCATCAGTAGATGTGCATGTCATTATGATATCTGTGGCTGTTTTCCGCATTGCATTTATCAAACCCGCCTGGCTGGAACAAACTGATTAAAATTTCATTGGGCCCTGTGGTGACCAGCTATAAGCTTTCATGAAATAATGTGCATGTGGATGTGTAAATGTGAAGTTGTGAACTTATCCACTCTTGACTTGTTCTGTATGTGTGCTCGACCGGCTCATTTCAACAGTGCGGCTGCTTTAATTAATGTTGGATTATGCGTCCTTTGAACAGTCACAAATTCATGTTCAAAAGAAGGTTTGTCATGTTACGAGGTGTAATTGTAAGTGGAGTCTTGGAGTGTCTTATGAAACATGGAAAAATGTCTGAACTTTTAATAATGTAGTTACCAGAGGGAACAGTATATAGGGGGAGAAAAAGAAAAGAATTAACCTGTTTAATACTAGGTTCGGTCATTCCAAACCTGATGAGAAACAACACCATTAACTTACCAAATCTACTCCAGTTATGCATTCATTATGAAACCCGCTTGTTGCAACAAGAATTTCCATTCATTTCTGGATAATGCCTGAGATTGTTGCTGAAATATGTGGTTTGGCTTTTGTAGAATTTCACTGTGGTTATGTTTTGATGGCTGATGAACATTTTGAATACTTTATTTACTGCTAGATAACCTAATAACAAGAACAGATACTTATGTAAAATGTGCAATAGCATGCAATAGTTTTCCATACTCTATTCATTTTCCTCTGTCTTCTATTTATTTTTCCTATGAGCTAGGTGCAATGCATTCTGGGTGTAAAAGTACTCCTGAAAAAAAGATGAACTCTTATTTTTCTTCCAATAGACTTGCATCTGCTGAGATGATACACTTAATTCCTCACTCCCCGTTGAACTGATTTCACTTCGGCTCACGTTCTTGTCTTTTATCTATTGTAAACCAGTTCTCTGGTGACTCTCTTCTTTCTTCACACCAGTTCTGCCAGTGTATTTTGCAAAACCACTGCCAATTACAGACTCAGCAAAGCATGCTTTTAATAAGCCTTGTTTGCCATGTGAAAGAAAAACATGCATCAACATGTTTTTTTTATGAGAGGAGCGACTTCGAAAGTTGCAATTAAAATCTTGCGAAGCTGGAAGATGATAAAGTTTGAGAATCAAGATGAACACGACTAATATTTTTGGACATTAAGTTACATTGAAGCGTCCAAGGACAAGTTGTAATTGCATCTTTTCCTTTCTATATTTTTGGGAGGTAAACTATCTTCTTAAGAAACAAAACACCAGTCAATTGCAATTCAATTGCTGTATGGTTTTTAGTGCATTATTATTCAGTTATTATCTCTAGTTACTAGTCCCTGACCCACAAGTCTCTGTGATCATCTTGTTGGTATATAAAAATGGCTCAGATCTCTTCTTCAATTGCATCATGTTTTAATTATCCAGCAGGTGAGAAATCATTAGTCTAGTCACTACTATAGATGCTTGGCTAATCTCAAAGATCTCAAAGTAAAATCTCAGCTTTTTGTCTTTCAGATGATTGTGATTGATAGTATGTTTGACAAACAGTCTGTATTAGCAGAAGTCTTTGTTATCTGTTCAACTATAGGTTATGCTCTGCGTAATGCATGACTCTCTTCATGTCTTCAACCAGGATGACTCTCTTTTTTAAGATGTTAGAAGCTTGACAGGTTTGACACGACCAGTTGAGCTTCTGGGAAAACCCTCAAGTAAGTAGAATCCATCTGACCTGAACATTGCAAATTACACACAGATAAATTGAGACTGAGACTCACACAGGTACATGATTCTTTCACATAATAATGATGAAAAGTGATGCAAGTCACTAGATGCACGCTTTACTCAGTGCATGGGGTTTGCATTGAGTTCCTCGGTGGTCATTTAGAAACAAGGCCTGAATGTGATTTAACAGGCCATTTTAAATGTAAATGCAGTTTTGTTCATCATTCAATGCATGCCTCTCTCTTGACATGTAAATAAAATCCAGCATATTTTTGCCCAGGTAAGCATATTTACTCAGGTGTGATTCTAAACTGATTTGAATAAATGCATGAAACTCAATTTCAGCTAATGGCGGCTCACTGTTCGAGCACCTGCGGTTGAGTTAGTGAGTGACATTAAGTCGTTTTGCTGCGCTGGGGCTGAGAAATGCTTCATAACCCTGGATTCAATTCAGCATTTTCGATATGACACCATATGTGCTTTTTTGAAATAGGCAATTATGTGTGTGGGCACTTCACATTTAATGAAACATAGCCAAGAAACTGGAGCTAATGAGCAATCCTCTTCCTTATAATTTCAGTCAGCATCAGTTTACTGGAGTACGTTTCAGCTCATTTAACAGCATGATAATTCTAATCATAGTAAATAAGTGTTTATCCAAACTTATATTGGAAAAAATTAAGTATAAATATATATTGTGCATATGTTACGTTTAAGTTACACTTGTGATTTTTTTAAGATATCGATATTGAATACAATACATGATGCATTCTCTCTCTCTCTCTCACTCACACACACATATGTACTATATATACATTTTGCATTATGCAAACATGAATGACTTTTTGATACATATATATCGATTTTTAGTTGCTAGGGTGTTCTATTGTTACTAGGTGGTTGTCCAAAGAGGCTCATGTTTTGTCCTTTAGTGTAAATATGACAGATCTGTTTTATTGGTAGTTTATAGAAGTAGTATCATAGCTCTTCTTAACAAGCTGATGATTTGATGTATTGTGAAGGTATGATCCTCAATCTTGAGCGATAGAAATGCTTCTGCTTGCCTTTGTCCAGATATGATTGTCGTCTCAGGTTTTGACACAGAAGCATCCGTGCCTTAATTTAACCTGAGTCATGTGTTAAAAGACATCCATGCACTATATAACTCTACAAAAGCCATTCCTTTTTTTAAAAGAGACCCTGAAAATCTTGGCATGCCACCTTGGCTGAAGTTGCAACGTGCCAAGTGTACTGAATGGACGTTTGGCAGCGAGCGGGGGGCGTCTGACAGCCCTGCTTTACATGCCTGTGTAGCTGTGTGATTTGTGCTCTGCCAAAACCATCGATCCACTCCAAATTAGAACAATTACTGCCGCCTCGCCTCCCTTTTTCCCTGCCTTTCGTTAAAAATGGCTCTGTCGATAGCACTATTTATGTCAGGATTAATGTGATGCCGACCTGACAGGATGTCATTATGTGACTATTTCATCCTGGGCTGGCAGGAGGCAAAGAATAAGACCGGATGAAACTGAATTTTATTTTTTTAAATGATGTTTTGTTTTCTCCTGGCACCATGAGAACTTCCTAGAATGAACAAATATTGTCCTGCATGTTGATTGTTTAATATAATTTTTATGCATACTCTTTATTGGTAACAGCATATGCATAGCATATTTCATGCAATTCAGTTGTTTATATCTGCAATGCAATGCAAATTTTTAACAACCCTCATTGCATTTCAGCTAAACCAATGTATAGTCTGGGTTTTCTTTTTTGTTAACTTGTGTTTTATTTATGAACACATCCATGCTGACATCTGTCTGATTCAGTGAGTGTCTGCCAAATGAGAGATGAATTTTGTGCTAGAAAACTTTTTTGATTTTAGTATGTTACGACAAAAGATTTTTGACATTGACTGCAAATGGCATGTGAAGTGTTCTCCTTTCCTTTAAAAGTCTATTTATTTTTGCCAATGTAATTATATGGTTAGTTGCATTTTTCTTTGTTTGCTTAGTTGTTCCCTGCTGACTTCAGCTGGGATAATTTCAGTCAATCAGGATCAGCTGGCAGGAAAGGTTGGAAGAAGCCTCTCGATTCCATTTAGATTCGATACCAACAGGATCCAACACCAGCAGGAGGCAGATCTCGAAATATATGAATTAAAGAGCTTTTCCTGTGCTCGAAATCTGCTGTGAAATGGCTTAGTTTACAAGAAATGGGTTCGTTTAAAAGAACAGTTCTTAAAATAACCATTTTTCTAAATAGAAAAGTTGGACGTTAAATGTTTTTCACCGAAACGTTGATGGGAATAAAGCTTTATAACAGTAGGCATGGATCAAGTATTCAGTGTAAGCATGTTGGATTTTCCACCTGTTTTATAATTCTTGTCATTCTTCAGGCAATGAAACAATGAAACAATGAATAAGAAAATGTGTTGGAAATCTACTGGCCTTTTTTATTATATAAAATGAGTAAGGAAGGGTGAAGCTGAAAGTGTATTTGTTTCCCAGGTGTGTATCTGGTCAGACCTTGAAGTGAAATGTCAATGTATAAGTCCAAACACTTTCACAGTCTGTCGGTGATTGTGAGGAAAAACTGCATGCAGAGGTTGACAGTTCTGCTTACTGTATTTGCTTGTGAAGCCACTGTCAATTTAACAAGTAAAGTAGTTCCCCCAAAAATGTGCAGATGATGTCTTGTGAAGCCAAAAGCTGCGAGTTTGTAAGAATGCATCATTAAAGATATTATTAACGTCAAACATTTTTCTTCTGGCCAGACTGCATAATCCA
>NW_020523819.1:0-48741 GCF_003368295.1 Carassius auratus | reverse complement strand
CATTAACGAAGGGTAACATTATTTTGAGAAGAGCTACAAGACATCTGAATTATGGACTGTGGGATAGCTTTGATGATGTTATACTGTTTTCTTTCTAATCAATTAAAAATAGGAACAAAAAGATTCAAAAGACATAACTCCGGTATTATCTAATATTTTCATCACATACCATATTACTTTTTCCAAAACTTTAAATATCGAAGAAGCAAATTAAAAAAAGAAAGAAAGAAAAATGTTACACTTGCTGTATTCTTTTTGTATTCTATCTGTTTTCTTTTTATTCATTACACAATTAATAAATTATATTTTTATTTAGTAGTATAATAAAACAAGTGTTATTTGTACTGCGTTAAGCTAACTGAAACTTGTTATAGCACTAGCTCTTTTTTTATTTAGATTTTTTGTAAGTCACTTTGGATAAAAGCGTCTGCTAAATGACTAATGTAATGTAAAATTAAGCAGTTAATCATATACACTGACTGGAATGATGAATATTTTCAGTGAATATAAGTTTCTGAAAGAACTTTCTTGACAGATTGCATAAGATTCACCTATAATTATGGCAAGCTGTCAGTCAGTGAAGCTCTTTTTCCACTTTACTTCAAGTGCAGTAGGGTCACCTAATTTATCCGCTGTCTCCATGCCGAAACAGGCTTCATATACATGGTCAAGACATTTCCAATCCAGGTCAGTCACAGTGTGTGAGTCTGACTGACCTATTTATAGGCTATTTCTGATTAGGGTCCAATTTTCTCTGTGTTTTAGTGTGTGCATCTGGATTGATTCGGCTTGCATTTTCAGTCAGACATGGTTGGGTCTGCCAACCAGGCCGATTTCTGAGATGACTTTCTGGACTTAAAGTAGTGGTCTTTAACGGACCGTAGCTATTTTTTAAGTGCTTGTGAAATTGACTGTTATGTTTTTTGCAACAGTGGTGTGTTGTGTAATTGCTCACTTTACTCTTTTCCACCTCATTAAATTCTACATGGTGGTAGAAACATGATAGACCCTATCATCACAGCATGTTATCAGTCCCACGAGATACAAATAATTAGGGAAAAGTTAAGAAAAGCTGATTATGGGGCATTTGTGAGTTTTAATTACTAGAAACAAAACATTAATGATCAGTGAATAGCACATGTAGGAGAAATATATTAACGTATTGAAAATAGAGATACCATCATATCCATAAGAGTGATTACTTATAATCTCATACTTCTTCACACCTACAGCACAGAACATTCTCCCACATGTGAATCATTTGGGAACTTCACCTAAATTTAGTGACACATGTGTGTCTGGTGTGAAGAAATATAACAACACCTTCTGAAATAGTGAGCTGTTAAACATTGCATTCAAACATTGGAATAACAAAAACATATTTTTGAAAAAATTGATTTATTTTTATCTTTACATTAATAAATGAAGGTAATATCTGAAAATGTCACATAGAAACATGAAAAAAATCCTCTTCTTTCGGTGAGCTGACAGTGTCAGAAAACCTTTTTTTATGATCACAGTTGTAAATGATAACTTTCCACATGTATGAGAGGAGAGCTGTGAAAGTGTCACTGATGGTGTTTTATTAATAATTAGTTGACAGCTTTTTTTAAATGGGTCCCCAATGTGGAACATAAAAGCCTTGCATGCTCAGAGGTCATTATATCAATTAAGTAGTCGTTATATCTGGGCGAATCTCACAAAAAACACGTCAGGTCAGATTTCACCCTGAAATAAAAAATTATATATTCTGATATAATATTGCAAAAAGATAAGCATGCACTACTAGTCAAACGTTTTTGAACGGTACGTTTTTGAAATGTGTTTTTTTCTATTAGCATCAGTATTTAAAACTTTTTTTTTTCAGGATTCTTTGATGAATAGAAAGATCAGCATTTATCTGAAATAAAAAAGCTTTTGTAACATTACACACTACATATTCAAAAGCTAGGAGTCAGTATATTTTATTTGATTTATGATAATAAACACATTTATAATATCACAAAAGATTTCTATTTCAGATAAATGCTGTTCTTCTGAAACTTTCTATTCATCAAAGAAATATAAAAAATATATATACTCAGCGGTTTTCAACTTAGTAGTAATAATAATAATAATAATAATAATAATAATAATAATAATAATAATAATTTTTTTAGCAGGAAATCATAATATTATTGTATAGTAATGATGCTAACTATTCAGCTTTAAAATCACAAGAATAAGTTACATTCTAAAATGTATAAAAAAAAAAGATAACAGGATCAAATAAATGCAGGCTTGGTGAGCAGAAGATAGCAGAAGATTTTTTTTTTTTTTTTTTTTTTAGAAAACTTAAAAAATCTCATTGTTCAAAAACTTTTGACTGGTAGTGTATTTTAAGACCATAAACGGACCTTAAAGACCTTCTTTGATTTTTTTTTTTTTTTTTTTTTTTTTTTACATTGTAGCATTGTTTGCATGACAATAAAGCAATTCTTTTTAGCTAAATGTTCTAAATTATGGTTACTATATAACAAACTTCAGTCTTTATATATTTTTAATAATTTGTAATCATTTTGTTTATATCATTCTCAATCAAAGATGATACTTGTTAATATCTCATTACTTTGATGCTGTATAAATCTGCACAATTAAATGTATTTGTAACTATCATGAATATGCTTCACTATTCCGATTACATTTTATTCCAAATTACAGTGCTGTGAATGACATTTGTTTGCATTATAGTGATTAAAACTGGGGTAGAAAATGTCATCAAAATAACGGTCACTGTGCGAAATGTTTGAAAGGTCATAAATATGGTTAAATAGGGTTGAATTTTCATGAAAATTAAACCATATTTCTTTTTAAGTTTTAGGTTTTTAGGAGGTATTAATATTATTATTATGAAAGCGTGTTATAGACTGAATTTGCTCATGCTCACGGACATGTGCGAGATTCATCCCACCATATATTTACATCTTTTACTCCCTGAAAAAAGATACTGTTGTGCGTGCAGGCAGACAGTTTCAGAAAAAACATTCAAATCAAATCATTTATGAATGGGTTTCTATTTGTACTGTGAGTTATTTCCATAAAAACTGTATGCTAAATATAGTCCTTCTGATGATTCAAGAATAAAAACAATTGGACATTTTGAAACAATTAACATGACTGACAGATATCTCTATTTAAACCAACGGCATATACCTCCTGCCGTCACACCTTACAGTATTATAAATGATATTTCTCATGGAAACCGAAGAGCTCCTACAACATCTGTTAAAATCCTGAAACTCCAAACTAGTTTGGCTAGATAAAAATAATTCTATACAATATATATGTACATTTTGTACAAAATGCAGCAGGTATTAACATGCTAAACACATTTTCATTTGGACAAGAAACACATCTTAAACACTAGCTGCACACCAACACTGAATAGACAAGATGTCAATCAATACAACAACAGGGGCAAATGTCTAATGTGTAACACAGAACGATGGTAGAACACTAAGTAAACACTTTTATTATTTAACCATATCTATGTTTTCTCTGTCATTTCAGACCGTGTGGATGAGTCCCTTCTTGTAAACAAACTGATTAAGCCTTATCAATACAATACAATCGAATGAATTGTGCTGTTATGTCCCTGTTGAAAAGGTCAGTAGCATTCTGTATGTTGTCTTTTGGATGCTGGTGCACTGATGCCCCTAGCAGGCTTCTTAAAATGAAGATTCTGTCATCATTTAGTCACTCTCATGTGAATGATCCAGAGGTTTTATCGGACACTATACCTGTATCCTAGTTGGAGCTTAGCTTAGTGGATTAGTGTTATTTTAGTATCAATGAGATACAAGAATATTTCTAGTATACTAGTTGACATTTTAGTTAATTCATGATTGGGTTTTTAATTTATTTCATTAATTTATTTAGGTGTGTATAAAAAATATATTTACATTTCTTTTAGCAGATGCTTTTATCCAAAGAGACTTAAAAATGAGGACAATGGAAGCAATCAAAAACTACAAAAGAGCAATGATATATAAGTGCTATAACAAGTCTCTGTTAGCTTAACTCAGTACACGTGTGATTTAAATATAATAAATAAATAAAAACATAGAATAGAAAAAGAATAGAGCAAGCTAGTGTTAGAGGTCTTTTTTGCTATATATATATATATATATATATATATATATATATATATATATATATATATATATATATATATATATATATATATATTGTAATTCTATTGAGTTTGTCATTTTATTAGATTTCCTTTTTCACATACCTATGATTTTTTTTTTTCTAGTAAGGTATATCAAGTTTAGTATACCAGATTTATTAAAGTAAAGGAACATGTGAAAATGGACAGTAGTTAAAACATGTTTTTGCTACATAATTCAGTTAACATTTATCTTATTTCAAGTAACAAAAATGGCTTCCATTAAGTTAACTATAATAACTGTTTTAGCCCCCACTGACTTTCACTGTACAAAAACAGAAGAAAGATTCTTAAAATAAAATAATTTTGTATTCTGAGTTTGACATGACATGAGGGTGGAACCAAATGATGACAGACTTGTCATTTTTGACAATCCTCTTAATCAACAGCTTTTCCTTGGTAAACCACATAGACCAGCACAAACCAGCAGGTCTTTTCAGTAGGGCTCTGTGTCGTTGTTTTTGTGCCGTTCTCGTGATATCATCCCGAACAAACACACGCTCATGATGGCAAACAGTGCATCATTATTATCCCTGCTCTGAGTGAGGACATGCATGTAAACATCCACAAACATACAAACCAACTGTATGTCCTTTCAGAATGAGTCCATGGCTGTGAGGCATGACGTGATGCTGATGGCAGGACTCCACCAGACCCCCTCATGTCCCGTTCGACCCCTCCACGGGCAGCAACTGGGTGGTGTTAGACATTTCAGACGGATGCGCCAGGTAGTCTGGTGTGCAGAGGGTTTGGCTGTTCTCTTGCAGAGGCCACATTTCCTGCCACGTAAAGGAAGGCAGATGAGCCGGGTGGCTGCTGAGGAGGGGTCTCCGCTGTCTGTAGTTGGACCACACCTGCAGCAGTGTCTCTTTGAAGGGCCGCGTGGTCAGCGTGTACAAGATGGGGTTGAGAGCGCTGTTGATCGGGAGAATAAAGATGACGACCCATGAGCTGATGGTTCCTAAAGAGGGTTCATTCGAGAAGAATAATGGGGTGAAAATTATGCATTGAGAGTTGATACCACTTCTCATTTTTTGCTGATTGCTTTTCTATGAAAAATCATTTTCTCAACTGCCCATTAATTATCTCTAGAAATATCATCATTCAAATAGAGGTTCGGAACGAAAAGTACAATCTTTCAGTGAAGTGTCCTAGAAAATATAGCTTGGGTTCAGCGATCATAATGAAGGACAGTGTCATTTTCCCAGCCACTTTCGGAATATTACGCGGATGGAAGGAGCACAGCTCATTCCAAAAATACAATTCTTTCATTGTTTACACTCAAGTTGTTCAAAACCGGTATGACTTTCTTTCTTTAGTGACACACAAAAGTTGATTTTTTAATTGTTTTATTAAAGTAGCCCACATGATTTGTGCACTTTAATTTAAGCCTAGTCTTCTAAAGTCAAGTCAAATTTGTTCAGTGAATCAGTTTTGCGAAATCTGACTCGATCCAGTTCTAGAACGTAGCTGCTCACTGGAGGGAAGGATCATCAGTAAATGACAACCTTCAGAGTTTCTCATGCAGAGCTGTTAGTCGTAACTTCAGATGACTTGGAATATAGCCATAGTAACTGCAGTTTTATGCCATTTTTAAAGCTTTAAAACTCTAGCTCTTATTCATTGCAATAATATGCAAACAAATGATCGGTACATTACTCAAAACGTCTCTTTTTGCGTTCCACTGAAGAAACAATGCATACAGGTCTGTAAAAACACAAGGGAGAGTACTAACTGTACAGTAGATATTGAGAGCATTTGAATCTTTCTAGCTATAATTAGAAGTAAAACTTTAGCATGTTCTTCATATTGTATTCACATTTAGATGACATTAACCCTTTCACTCTTACAGACACTGAAGGAAAAGAGAATGATGGATTACTGTAGCTGATAAAAATACTGCTTCATGCAGCTCAATATCAGACTCATCCTTGAAGAAACCGATGGCCCTGAAGAGTTTAAAAGTCCTGTGCAGCACTTACCAGGGATTTCGACCTCCATCAGTGAAAGAATCTTGAGAATGAAAATGGGAATCCAGCAGAGCGAATCGGTGATGACAATGGAGAAGAAGCGTTTGGCAATGGTCAGCTCTTTCTTAATGTGGTTGCTGTATTTTGTCGTCTGCGTTCCTGTTCTCTGGATATTGTAAAACATGCTTCCATAAGACAATAAGATGATGAGGAAGGCCACCAGATTGAGACCTATTTGGAAACAGGATATGTTTTTGACAACATTTATAACAATGAAAAGCATTCATCAATGTAAAGGATGACTTCAAGACAAAACATAAGCACCGCAACATTACACTTTAAACACCTCGCAGGTCAAGAAAGATCAAGTTATTGTCTCGCTGGAAACCACCACATATTTTTTCAGTCTTAATAACGCCAGTGACCTTAGTCCTCTTTTCCAATCTAAACTTAGACCTCAGGCTGTGACCTCTATCCCACAAACAAATTGAGCACTCACAGAGAAAACAGTTTCTTACCCAGGAATAAAAGAGCTCAAAAATAACTCTTACGGCTGTAAGAACAGGAAAGTTAGCATAAAAAAGTATACTTTTTGAAGGGGGAATTATGATTCCTCAAGTGTGTTAAAAAGCTTTAACTGAGTGCAACATTGACACTTTTTCAGCGCTTTTTTTCATTTTTTCTATTGATTTTCTCCATAGGGAATCAAAACAGACTTAAACCAAACCAATCAGCTCTGAGAAGAATGGCAACATTACTGAAAGAAGGATAAAAGGTACATAAAATATTGTTTTTTTTTTCTTTTCTGTTCTATTAAACTTTCTATGCATCACACAATCCTGAAAAGTGTATAAAACATAAGCAGCATAACTGTTTTAAACACTGGTAATGAAATGTTTCTTGAGCACTGAGACAGAATATTAGAATGATTCCTGAAAGATCGTGCTACACTGAAGACTGGAGTGATGGCTGCTGAAAATCCAGCTTTGCCATCCCAGAAATAAACCACATTTACTATATATTTCATAGATTTAACATTTGCAGCCTTGCTGAACATGAGGATACATTTTTCCATAAAAATGTATATATTTCAAAATATAAATATATCAGACTATAACATAAAAGACAATTGAGGGTTTATGAGAATGGTTTTGAAATGACTCAATAAAAGCATATACCATTACTTCAGAGCTTATGGTAGGTCTGTAATAAATGATTTACACCGAATCATTAAAAATATATCTCTCTATAGAGAAAATGACTGGGATTTTTAAGGCCAGAACTCGACTGTTGTGCACTATCATCTAATAGGACGTCTTTTGAACACAATTAAAGGATTCTCACATACCCAGAAAGATCACAATGGAGTAGATCTGTGCTCCGAGAGTCTCTGGCTGCTCAGAATGCAAAGGGAAACACACTCCATTGGTTCCGTAGAAGTTTCTGAAAACTCCTTTACAGGCGAGAGGCAGGAAAGCAATAACAAAGCCCAAGATCCAGATGACCACCAAAATGGTAACAGTGCGTCTGCGGCCGGGGGTCAGGTATCGGAATGGGTAGACGATGCAGATGTATTTCTCCAGGGTGAGGTAGGTGAGGAGCAGAACTGACACCTCGGTTGAGAGCATGGCTAGGGATCCGATCACTTGACAGGGTACACTATCCATCCAGGCCTGAGCGTGACGATTATACTCGCCCCGAAACTTCAGGTCATATGAGCCTATCATGAAGAGGTAGACTCCCATCAGACCGTCGGCACCTGTTTAACAGAGAAAGAGCTTGTAAGCTGGACAAATGCGTGTAGATGAGTTTAGCACATGATTTGTAGAAGTTACATGAGATAAATATGTGATAGTTATTTTAAATGTAGCTTTAAATAGTTAGTACTGCTTTAATGTTGTCAATAGACTGTAACAACAGAACTAAGTTTGAGTTTAGTTGAATGATCTCTTGCATTGCATCATTTCTTAAAACTTAACATATTTTCAACCCTAACTTATGGTCCTTGCACAGTGAGAAAAATTTTCATATGCGTTTTTTTTTTCCATATTTGTCATCCTTTCCTATCAAAATGCTTGCTGTGAATGTAAAAACAAAACTCAACCTGGTACAATTTTTATTTTATTACGGATGAAAATCTCGGAAGCAGTGTTTATGCAACATGAGGTCGTATTTATTTTTTAACGTGAAAATTTCAGATGACAATTTCAGAGTTGGTGTGCAAAGACCTTTACTCTAACTGCGGTTGCACTTTATTTTACAGTACGTGTACTAACATGTTCTAATAGTGTACTTACAGTGTATTTATCTAAGAAAGTTCTGGTAATACAAGGTAATTATTACCTAGTTATCACATAGTTATTGTAATTACTATAATAAGTACATAGTATGTACATGAGGAACAGGACTTTAAAATAAAGTGCTACCCTAACTGCTGTGCTTGTAGATTCAATCTAATAGATGATAATATACTGATAGTACCTAAAAATTTTGAGATGTATTACTTGCGTTCCTGAAGTTGTTAGAACTTCCAAAATGTAGGAAAATTTACACAATGTATAATAAAAAACTCTTGATGAAAACTGAAGCAGGCTGAAAATCAAAAAGGCTATATTACCAGTCTGCAACTTTCCACGTCTGACCCATTTCCCCCCTCCAGGTGCCTTAAAATTGAGAGCATTTCTCACCCTTTGACTTTTAACCGAAAAACTGACTGACACAGCCACAGACAACAATATTGAGCAATTCAGGCACAATCAGCTACTGGGTAATTGTGGAGCATTTAACACATGGCGTAAGACTCTGCATGAGCTGACCATGCCTGAGGCAGATGGTGGGTCATAATGATATCCAAAGTGTTACAAATATACAATTTACAGGAACAGCTCAGTGGAGTGAGGTGTATTAAAGTTACCCAGGAAAATGTTTTAATAGATCCATTTAATGTAATAGCAAAAGATTATACGCATGGAGTATATAAGGACATTTATAGAACACAGGCATAACAGCTGCTGAAAATTCAGCTTTGCCATCACAGAAATAAATACATTTAAAATATATCAAAATAGTAAACAGTTGTTTTAAACAGCAAAACCATAGTGTATATGTGACCCTGGCCTGGACCACAAAACCAGTATTAAGTCTCACAGGTATATTTGTAGCAATAGCCAAAAATACATTGCATGGGTCAAAATTATAATTTTTTCTTTTATGCCAAAAAATCATTAGGATATGAAGTTATTTTGTAAATTTCCTACCGTAAATACAGTATATCTAAACTTAATTTTTGATTAGTAATATGCTTTGTTAAGAACTTAATTTGGACAATTTTAAAGGTTGATTTTCTCAATATTTTGATGTTTTTGCACCCTCAGATTCCCGATTTTCTAATATTTGTATCTCAGCCAAATATTGTCAAATCCTAACAAACCTGAAAAGATTATTTATTTTTATGATGCATAAATAATATAATACACTTTACCTCACCTATTTTTCATTCTTATTGATAAACATCTTTTTGAATTCTTGTTAGTGAGTGAAAGAATTTAAATGTAAATTTAAAAACAAACTGTAAATGTTACTACATCTAAGTGTGACATCTATACTTCAAAGTGGACACTCTGAGCCATTGAGTTCCATGTATTCTGAATGAGCTTCCACTCATCTGAATCGCTCCCGGCAGTGCTCTCCGGAGCATACAGATGCCCAGTGCACAACTTTGATTTCCCCCTTATTCAGCCCATATCAAAGAGCAGAAATCAAAGCACTGCTTTTCATTTCATAGGTTGCTGCTTCCTTTGGGAGAAGGCTAAAGTGTGTACAATATGAATTAGGAAAAGTGTTAAAGAAACATCATTTTCGGTGTGCAGCGATGGAAGCGCACTGTATGGGTGAATTTTACACGGTAAAATATTAAACATGTGGCGGCACTTCAGTCAAGAGCGAACACTGTCAGGTAAACGCAGGCACTGAATGCTGTTGGCCAGCTATGAGCAGCCTTTAGGCTAGCAGTCTGTTTCTGTAGTTTGCACCATCAACTTGCTGAACTAGAACAGCCTCCATAACTGCATTGTTTTTCTTTCATCTTAACGAAAAAGCTTGAATTTCCAGTTAAACGCACACAAAGCATTTTTTTATATATATATTCATGACAGGCTAAATAATATTTTGAACAATGCTAGAGGTAAAGGAAAAACAACAACAACAAAGACTGCATAGAAAGCTGCATGAGACTAATTATGTGTGAAATTGCTTTTGCCGCAAGGAGATGATGAGCAGCACATCGCGACCTTCAACACAGCATATAGTGCCCCCGGAATGCCTTCTGACACCCTTAGCAACACTTTAAAATGCCTCAAGAATAAAAATACCATCTTACAGCATAAAGAGATGATGCACATGGCATGGAGCTTGTTTTCAGAGCGAATGTAGGATCGCATGCAGATCACAAAGATGTTGCCGAAGCATGTCGTTGCCGAGACAACCCAGACGAAGACTCGCAGCACGATGTTGGCCAAAAGGTCCTCGAAAGAAGAGATGCCATCAGTATTGGGCTTGCAGCTGCGGACGTGAGGTGCATAGCCACAATACTGAAACTTTTTGAAGTAGCTGAAACACAATAACAAAGATAAACTGTCAGATGATGCTCAAATCTATCTATCTATCTATCTATCTATCTATCTATCTATCTATCTATCTATCTATCTATCTATCTATCTATCTATCTATCTATCTATCTATCTATCTATCTATCTATCTATCTATCTATCCATCAATCACATTGCATCGCATCACATCGCATCGCATCTATCGTATCGTATCGTATCGTATCGTATCTATCTATCCAACGCTATCTCACGACCAATTTGTACTTACTTACGAGGTGGCTTATTCGTATGAATTTGTACGACCTCACTCGTACGATTTTATATGACCCCAGTGACGGTTAGGTTTAGGGGCGGGGTTAGGTGTAGGTCATTCGTACAAATTCATACGAATTGTGCAACTCGTAAAATATGTACGATTTGGCAACAATCGTATGAAATTGTACGAGTGTGGTCATGCGAATTCGTACGAATAAGCCACCTTGTGAAAAATGTACAAATTGCCGTGAGATTGGGTTGATCTATCTATCTATCTATCTATCCATCCATCCATCCATCCATCGCATCGCATCGCATCGCATCGCATCGCATCGCATCTATCGTATCATATCGTATCTATCTATCTATCTATCTATCTATCTATCTATCTATCTATCTATCTATCTATCTATCTATCTATCTATCTATCTATCTATCTATCTATCTATTCTTCTGATAAAAAATACAATAATAATGATCAATAAATAATTCAATAAATTGTATAAATAATAATTTCAACAGAAAGAGATAAACTTAAAATAAGGTCTCATGTGTTAACATTGACTAATGCATAACTAACTTGTATGAATAAAAGTTGAGATAAATATTAAGATTAATAAATGCTCTGCTTCAACTCCCTGTCTAAATGAACATGTGAGAGCTGCTGAGACTGTTTTGCCGTCACTTCTTACTCAGAAATGTGTTTATAAAGGAGAAGACAAAAGGAAAGAGGAGAGAATCACACCGAACAGAACTGATATTTCACAGTCAACAAAAAAGCACACTCTCTGTCTCTATCCGAGAGTAAACATTGTAAATTACTTGCAAGATTCATCGAGTGTTCTCATTTTTCATAGTGTAAATTATATACTGCAAGATATGCAAAGCAGAAAGACACAATATTGGGTCTTCAAGTATCTGAAAAATTGGAAAGGGAATTGTAAACACTCCAATTCTTTTTCATGTATTCAGGCAAATCACTCCCAATTACTATACCAGCTCATGGAGAAAAATGAATGCCATGAATAATTAATAGAATACAAAATATTATTGTACAATTTTGGAATGAGAACTAAAAGGTTTGTCCTTATCTTTTTTTAATGAGGATTTTTCCAGGGTGAAAACATAAAAAAAATAATATAATAAATAAAAAGAATACAGATAGAATAGAAAAAAGAATAGAGCAAGATAGTGTTAGATGTCTTTTTTATAATTGTATAATAAATAGACAATAGAATAAAAAAAGATTAGTAAGGTAGTTAGATTAATTTGTTTAAAATAAATGAATAAAAATTTGTTTCATGTTTTCAAGTACAAATAATCATGTTCAGCTGTCAGCAGAATATCTCAAATATTAATCTTAACACTTCATTATTTCACATCCGTTGTGACGACTTCATAAAATAGAGATTTGAATTCAGTTTCAGAAACGGAGCAAGCAGAAGCGTTTTAAAAAGCAGCACTCACATGTGAGTCAGGTTCTTGAGAGGTTCAAACATCTTTCTGTGAATGTTCCCAATTTCGATTCCCTCAATGCTCCTGTGACACAAAAAAGCTTTCTCTCAGGAGTTGCTCTTTAGAAAACCACCATCATTAGCATTTCAGTATTCACTTTACAATGCTTTAGCCCTCTTTTCCCTTTTCCTTTTCTCACAAATATGCAGTTTTGTGCCCAAGATGCTCTCTGGAAGTCTTTGAAGTATGACCTAAAAGCAGATTGTTTTTCCTGTGTTGAGTAGTGGGGAAGACAATGTGCACGGCGTGAAGTTTGGGTAGGACCACTGAGCTGCGCTGAAACGGGCCTCGCAAACAGCACATTAGTAAAATTGCAAGCTATTTCTGTGGTGTCTCCTGTGAATGTGTTCTTCTTCTTTTTTTTTTTTTTTTTAATCCAGAGAGGTATTAAATCGGGAGTGTGTCTTTCAAATATACTTCTTACCTATTCCACTATTTCAGCTTCATAAAATTCTAAAAAGACTTACAGTGACTTTAACTTTTGCAGCTTGTCAAAGTGGTCCACGCGCAGGTCCGTGATAGGGTTATATGAAATATTCCTGCAGACAAATAGGAGGCAAGAGTCAACTGATTGGAAATATGTCTCTAATTTCAAAGTTATAGTTATATCTGTGCAGAGCAGAGGCACTTTGTCTGCGAATGTAGGAAAAAGCATATCAAAATGTTTAGATAAGAACATAACTTACAGTATGGAAATTAATAAACACTTTTTGTGAAATATGAAATATTGTGTAAAACACTTATTGAGTCAAGCACTCAGGTTAAACTTAAGGTCTATCTTCATGTTTGATAACAAAACTATACAAGAAACTATACAAAATATGCTTCTTTAATGTATTATTGCATTTATTATTTCTGAACTGATGAGAAAAATATAATAAATAATTTTAAAAAGCTGACTTTTCAGCATCATTCATCACATTATCCTTCAGAAATCACTCTCATATGCTGCTTTGATGCTCAAGACACAAATTTGATTAATATAAATTTTGAAAAATATTAAAATTTGGTTTCATTAATAATCATACAAACAACAACAACTACGGTAACACTTTACAATAAAGGTGCACTAATATGCATCAGTTTATTCTTACTTAATGCACAGATAATCATGAGTTAATACATGACTCATGAAGAACTAAACCATTCTTTAATGATTATTAAAACTGCTTCAAATACAAAGACTTATTAACCTGATTAACTATTATATAACTATTAAATGTGTCATTATGTTTTAACAACAGTCATGCGCCTCAAGAAGTAAAGTCAGAACATACTGATATCTTTGAAAATCATTAGCTAATAATTAAAGCAGACAATTGGAAATTGGTCGTGATTAACACATTAATTGTCATCATAAGTCAATACCATATGATATTAAGTAATAAATCTACAATGAAACATTTAATTAATAGCAATTCATATATTACTTAATCTATTAAGTCTCTTTGTTCTTCATGAGTCATCCATTAACTCATAATTATCTGTGCATTAGTTAAGAATGAATTAATGCTTATTAGTGCACCTGTATCGTAAAGTGTTACCAAAACTAAAGTTTGATTATTAACAGTGGTTTTCCATAAGCCTTTATTTTAACCTGGAAAAGAACTGTAACATGAATTATATTGGACTAAAAATAAATCACAATTTTGCAGAATCCCACCACATTTCCCCTGCAATAAGAAGCAGTTTGGGGTAGTTTGTAATGTGCATCTAAACGGAAGACTCACAGCTGAAGCAGGTCTCCGAGATTGACGAAAAGATCAGGAGGGATTGCTTCGATTCTGTTACTGGACAAATCCCTGTGGAGAAAGAAAATATTCATGCCTTCTGCCTTTCAAATATGCATCTGTAGACAGAAGTGACGCGCAAGGCAGACTGCCGCCAAACTCTTTGATGACTGACGTCCCGTTACTGGTCGAGCTGACTGGGAGTAAGACCAAACCAGACTTTGAAACTGATAAGGAAATCCATGCAAGGAGGATTTATTTAATTGTATTTTTATTTGCTTATTTCTTTTTCGCTTAGCTTCTCAAAAAGTAGAACAGAAATGGGTCACGACTAAACTCCAGAGAACATTTTGTGGTGATTATATTGGCAAACATTTATAATGGAAGGGAACTCACAGCTCGCCCAGTTTACGAAGCAGAGAGAAAGCTTGCTCGTGGATGTAACTAATGCGGTTCTGCTGGAGCACCCTACAATAAATAAATAAATAAATAAATAACATTTATCAAAACATTAATATTTGCATTTACATTGGACAGAAACACGAGTAATGGGATGTGCAGGAAATACCCAGGGGTGTAAAAAGTATTTGAAATTATACTTATGTGAAAATTAATAATATTTAAATTGGTACAAGTAAAAAAAAAAAAAAGTTCAATTGTACATAAACATATAAAAGTAAAGATAACCTACAGAAAATAAAACAAGAGAGGAAAAAATAAATAAACTGCATGAAATGATTACCAGACAGATAAACAAATGTTTGTTAAAAGGTAGAAAAATTATGATTACCAGACAGATAAACAAATGTTTGTTTAAAGGTAGAAAAACAAAACAAAAAGATACAGGTCCAAAACATTTATATAGTGCATAAAACAATTCAAATGCAGCACAGTCAAACAAAAAAATACAGCCCTTTACACTTTATCCTTTACAACCGCATCTCAATATGCTTCCTCAGATTTGATGGCAAACTTCTGAAGCCAGAAATGTCCCTGATTAAAGTGATAACTGAAGATGAAACGCACAGGCAAACGAACATCATTGGTTCTCGCACGTCATGCAAATTCATTTGAGCTTCTGTTTACCATATTTAATGTGTGCAAGATGGAAGAAAATAAAATGCAAAAATGTAACAAGACTTTTTCATGGAGTAACAAGTATGTTTTTGTTCCCCCTTCAGAAAAAGAATTAAGTCAAAGTAGTCAAAATAATAGTTAAGTACAGTAATCAGGTAAAATAACTCAAGTATTTTACACCTCTGGAAATATGTAGATCATTTAGAAGGTAAATGGGATCTGACTTCTAATCAACAGAGTCATATTGTAGTTATATAATCAGTGAAATTATAATAATTACAGTAATATAGCAATATAGTCGTAATTGAAGCCCAAACAAATTGCTTTTCTGCTTGATATGTAAATGTTTCCATGATCCTTGAAATAAGTTCCAAAATTAACAAAAGAAGAGAAGTCTATTGCTCTGATATCTGCAGAACATTGATTAAAAATGAAAAGCGAGAACTGGGGAGAGGAAAATGCTTTCCCTAAAAATATGTTTGACCTAATTTTTGGTGTTTTGGCAAGAAGAACCTCAACTATGCATATTAACAGTGGGGTACAACTGCATGGCTAAAGGCCCCCTTTAAACAAAAGTATGTGAAAATATAATTATATTATGATTTATTTAATATTATGATAAATTATGTTAATAAAAAAAATCTGTTCGTCTGGCATCTAATCATAATAGGGGGGAAGGAAAGAACAGAAAAACCAAGAAAAAAGGTTGAGCAGTGGATTGAAAATATTTTTACAGTTAGCTTTAAGCATTTACATATATTCAATCCATAATTCATCTCCAGATGCTTTAGCCCTAACATATGTAGATGGATTGTGGATGAAATATATGTAAATGTCTGGGAATGTTAGATTTGTTTGGGTCTGAACCATTACTCCATCCACCCTCGAGGATCATAAATATGGCAGATGATTGAAAAAGTTATGACTAAAAGAGATGAAAACTTAATATTGATTAAGCAAAAGAAATACAAGGGCTCTCTGTTGACGTATTTCAGAACATATTCATAATAAGTATTTTGCACACCAATTTTCAGCTTTTTTTTTTGGCAATATTTTTTAGTACGTTTTAAACACTGATTCACTGATTTTATTTAGTGTCTTAGAAGACAATTAAATGGAAAGGCCTATTTACCACAATGGAAATTGATGACCTGTTGCACCCAATTTTTTTTACGAATACATTCGCAGTGCACATTAGGGTCATCTGATAGTTCAATGCACAATGGGAAGAAGAGGAAGAGATTTCTGAGCAGCTGTTAAGGAAGGGTGGGAATACTCACAGGACTGTTAACATGTTACAGGACCTGAAGGTCACATTTCCCACCGTTTCCATCTTATTTCCCTCAACATCTCTGGAGACAGAAATAGAAAAACATTAAAATAAAATAAAATGGGTGTATTAAAAATGTAGTTGGAAAACAAAAACACAAATCACTTATCGATTAACATCAGTTTAAATGACAAATTGTAAATATACATTTATTTAGATTTTGTTTTGTTAATGTACTTTAAAGTGCTTTCTAAAAGCTCCAACTATGGGAATAAAATAATAACTAAGAATATAAATAATAAATAAGTGTTTTTATCGACAACGTTGTATTCAAACCTACAGCCAATTTAATCGTGGCATTTCCAGGCAAATGTCATCAAGCTTCGTGAGGGCATTGTTCAACAACACTCTGAAACACACAAGCAAAAGCTTTATAAGTTAACGTAGCAAGGCAGCACATTTTGAAAACCAAAATAAATGAATAAAAATGCAGAACGGTTTAGAGAAGAGTTAGTTAAACTATAAGATTTACACCAAAACAGCAACAGGCTGAAACTTACAGAAGCACGAGGGAGCGCAAACCAGAGAAGGTCAAAGAAGAGATGTGATGAATATTGTTGTTCTCCAGAATCCTTCGGGGGGGGGGGGGGGGGAGAGCTCATTAAAAACAGTGAAGCTTCATAAACTGAAGTGCTTTGGCCAATATATGTTTAGGGGACACTAATTTATGCATAAGTGTTATGAACCATAATTCAATGGCATTCAATTAGATGTGTGATGGAAGTTCAATCACTTGTGTTTCTTTAGTGCAGATCCTCAGTGACTGCTAATGTAATGACTGCTAAAGAAAACACTCCTGATATCACAAGGAAATTACATCCGTTTTGCATGGACTATGTGGTCAGTCCTCAGCATTATAGAAGTTTTATTGATCCATGTGCCACTACAGATTGAGAAAACCCATTTTCATTTAGCTGACATTTATAATGCAAACGGGAGAATGACAAAAAACACTTACAGCCATTCTAGTTTGTGCAAATCCTGGAACACGTCGGGAAGCAGGGTGGTAATTCGATTATAACTCAGATACCTGAGAAAATAATACATTACAGCCATCTGAAAGTAGCCAAAGCATTTTAAAATCAATTTGCCTATAAAAAAAATTACGTATAAAAGGCAAACTAAAACATCTAACATTCACTGCAAACCCATTCATCACACTCAGCCAATGAGGCTGATTAAAATTGTACAATCTTTGAAGGGGCAATAGAAATGTCTGCTGACTCACAGTCTTGTCAGATTGTAAAGGCCTCTGAAAGCATGTGGGTGCACTGCTTTAATTCGGTTGTGCTGAAGATACCTGAAATAATTTACAGGAAGCATTAAAGAGCAGTAAAAGAGAGAGAATTGACACAAAATGTTAATGTATAATTATGTTCCAAAAAGGCATTAAAAACGGTGCTGCTCTTGCTTTTTACACAAGCCTATATTTAGAAATGGGCCTTAGGTAGCACTTATTTATTTAGGTCACACTTTATTTTAAGGTCAAATTCTCACTATTAATAAACCATTAACTAAACCCCAGTAAACAGTTAATTCCCTGCTTGTTTATAGTTGGTAAGGTAGTTAATAAGTTTAGGTATTGGGTGGGATCAGGGACATACAATATGTGCTTTATAAGCACTAATAAACAGCCAATATGTTAATAATATACATGCCAATAAACAACTAGTTAATAAAGAGAATCGGTCCCTATACTAAAGTGTTTCCTTTATTTTTTTTATTTAAAAATAATAAAGATAAAAATAATAATATTGTGAAATATTATTACGATCATATTAAATTACATGATAATTAAATTTGAATAAATTAAATTTTTTCTTTTGACAGAAAACCCAAATTTTCAAGAGCCATTACTCCAGTCTTCAATGTGTCACGTAATCCCTCAGAATTAATTTTAATATTCTGATTTGCATCTCTAGAAAAAAATTATTGTTCTTATCAGTTTTAATGAAAAGATTAAGTTGTGCATCTTAAAGGGTTAGTTCACCCGAGAATGAAAATTTGTCCATCTTCTACTCGCCCTCGAAGCATCCTAGGTGTATGTGACATTCTTCTCTCAGAATAATCCATTAGAGTTATATTAACCATGCAGTGCTGATGAACTACATCATCCGCCTGCACGTCTTCCGGTTCCCCACAGTCAGCAGAAGTGAGAAAAAAAAGTGTTTATTCCCTTTGAAATCTGGATATTTATCTTACAAAAACGCATGGATTCACTACAGGGGGCCTTCATTCACCCCCTGGAGCCGTGTGAGGGACATTTTATTACAGATGCTCTCTATTTCACGTCTTCTGAACTGTTGACAACAAACTCCTGCTTACCCCCAGTAAAAGGCTTGGAAGAGCAAGGACAATATTTAATATAACTCTGACTGGATTATTCTGAAAGAAGAAAGTCACATACACCTAAGATGTTTCGAGGGTGAGTAGAAGAAGGGTGGGTGGGGGGTGGGGGGGGTATTTGTGACATTATAATAATATAATCACATTGATTAGTAGTGTATAATCCCATAGACTAATGTTTAAAAAGGGAACAGCATCATATTTTGGGAGTACCAGACTGTAATATAAACTTGATGTGCTGCCAAAGCTTACACAACTTTGAGCTCCACAAAAGATGCACTGTGGTCTCTATCCCACATCAATTTTTATTCAGTTTAAGTTTGTTTGTACAATGAAGCCTACATCTGTCACTAAATCAAGAATGGTGTTTGAGCGAGGACGAAAAGATGGGGCTGATTCTGTTTGAGTCAGCTGGGACTCTTGAATGCGAAACCAGATGATACTCACAACAGACGAGCATGACAGATTAAGACATGCAAACATGCTCAACAAATTCTAAAGCGGGAGAAGAAAAACATTGAGCCATTTTTAACGCTCTCAAGTTCTTCAGTTCTTGAGTGTGTTTGGCTCAGTTCCCTTGAAGAGCACTGAATGTTTTATTCCACAGGGATTGCTTAATGTCACTCAGCATTTCTATTTCGCACACTTCTCCCTGCGATGGTACAGTGAGGACAAGCAAACAACTTTTTGCGAACATCTCATAGTATTTCATAGCATTACAACATCTATATACAGTCCAATGACAAAGAGGAGATAAACTCAGTGAAGCAGAGAGGTTCTTACAGCTTTTGAAGGCTCTGATACTTCAAGAACATATCAGCATTTAGCTTTCTAAGCCGGTTCCTCTGTAGGGACCTGCAATATGAAAAAAAGAGACAATACAAAAGTGTTTTTTTGTTTGTTTTTTTTTTTTTGAATACATTACAAAATCTGGTCTGCTTAATTTTTCAAAAATATACTCTATATTCAGGAGGAAACACAGGAATAGACTACATGGGGGTGTTTGACTTTATGAAAAACATAAAATTAAGATTCACCTAATAAAGAGAGGCTGTTTAGAAGCAATGATTTTCATGTGACCTTAGAGGGAAGACACGCAGCATGTCTACTTGAAATCAGAGAGTGACGATGTATTTAATAGACCTTGCCACATTCTCCGCATTACTGAAAGGTAGATGTGACTTTCACTGTGGCATACTAATGAACAGCGGAAAACCATACAGAGCCGCAATACAGGAAATTGGGACTTAATTAAGAAGCAGCATCAGCTGATACATAAATATGCATTTCAAATCCACATATTAAACTGCTAGAAAGGTTCATATCAGCCAGAGGCATTGAATAAAAATGAGAACGAAGCTTCACAGTTAAGTTGTGTGGAGAATAATGTTGGGACAATTACATTTCAATGCAATTATCACAGTTTTTAATGCTTCATAATCACACTGAGAGTTAATTAAGACTTGTTTTCTGATGCAACCTTATCTTGATTTCTAAAGCACAACTATAACTCCTTGGAGACAAAAATGTTTATTCAGTCACTCTCAGAAAAAAGCCGCCACTGGGGTGACATCCTAAGATACAAAACTACATCTTTGTACCTTACTTGTCCATAAATGGGACATGTTACTTTAAATGTACATATATTAGTACTTTAAAAGTACAGTTAGGTCCATATTTATTTGGACACTGACAAAATGTTCATAATTTTGATTCTGTATGCCATCAGAATAGAAATAAAATGAAAAAAATAAAAATAAATAAACACTATGAAATTGAAGTGCAGGCTTTAAGCTTTAATTCAAGGGGTAGAACAAAAATATAAAACAGAAATGCAAGGAATTACAACAATTTTATACACAGTGCCCCCATTTTCAGGGGCTCAAATGTCATTGGACAAATAAATATAATAATGAATCAAATGTTTATTTTGAATATTTTGATGATAATCCTTTGCAAACAATCAGTTTTTCAGTCTGGACGTCATGGACATCACCAAAAGACTGTAGCTGCAGCTGACTTCAGTTGTTGTTTGTTTGTGGCTCTGCCCTTAGTATTGTGTTCAGCAATGCATGCTCAGTCAGATTGATATCAGAAGATTGACTTGGCCATTGGAGAATATTCCACTTTTTTACCTTCGAAAACTCTTGTTGCTTTGGTGCCTATGTTTTGGGTCATTGTTGACTTGTACTATGAAGTGCCGTCCAATCAACTTTGCCACATTTGGGTGAATCTGGGCAGACAGTGTATCCTTTTGCACGTAAGAATTCTTCTGGCTGCTTCAGTCTTCTGTCAAGTCATCAATAAGCACCAGTGACCAAGTGCCACTGGAAGCCATGCATGCTCATGCCATCACACTGCTCCACCATGTTTCACAGATTAAGCAGTATGCTTTCGATCATGAGCTGTTCCAAGCCTTCTCCATACTTTTTTCTTCCCATCATTCTAGTACAAGTTGTTCTTAATTTCGTCTTTGAAAGAATACTTTTCCAGAAGTGGAAAAGTGGATTTTTTTTGCATGTTTTTTTGGCAAAGTCTGACCTGGCCTTGTTTGCACCTTGGTGGTGAACCCTAGGCTATTTGCTTTCTATAGTCTTCTCTTGATTGTAGACTTTGACAGTGACACACCTACCTCCTAGTAAGTGTTCTTCTCTTGACTGAATGTTGTGAAAGGGTTTTTCTTTACCATGGAGAGGATCCTCCAATCATCCACCACTGTTGTCCACCTTGAATGTCCAGGCCTTTTTATGTTGCTGAACTCACCAGTGCATTTTATTCTCAGAATGTACCAAACTGTTGATTTGTGTACATTTTCTACATTTAGAGTAAAGCCAACTTCAAGCCAAACTTCGTCAGTTTGCCACAGGGCCTTGGCATCTCATGCAAATCCGAGGAGTCACACAAACTCAACAAGCTGCAGACACACTCCACACACAAGCCATGAAACTCACATCATGGTGACATTAATGGATACTGTGGGGACGTCTTTAAAGTGAGCACCATCACAGTCAAGCTCCAGGTCCCTGCACTGGCACTCAGGTGGGACGTTCCCAAGCACTACGTGACAGAAAGGGTAAGATAAAATGAGAGACAAACAAGACAACATTTTAGATATGTAACTTGGAGTCCAAAAAGTATGTTTGCATTACAGTGCAATCTGTGGTAATACTTGATATGTGAACAGTCATGCTGAACTAATAAGCACCAAATTATTTCTGCAAAGTGGTCTAAGTCAGATTGGGTTAAGGATAAGTTCCACCAAGATTTCCTAATTAGAATCAGTTGAGCTTTCAAGAGAAATCTGATTTTTAAAGGGCAAGTGTATAATTCAATGTTAAGTGCTTATTCTAAACTTAAGCCATTGGTAGGTTCATTACTTTAAAAAGTCCAACCAATAGAATTAATTTGAGGCGGGACTATCTGTTTGTGTAAACAATGGCAGACAGGTAGTGTTTAAAAAAAACCTGTCTGAAACAGTTATGTTTCATAGAAAAACAATATATATATATTTCTATATATTGTTATTTTTTTCTAAAAGGAAATATAGCTTTTTTTGCAGGAAATGTTATATTTATGAATAAGACATTTCACCTATATAAAATAAAATATAGGATTTACTATATACTGTATTTTGTTTTGTCATTCATACATAATGCAAGCAGATTATTCAAAATTAGAATTTTGAATTAAAAGTGTATTTAAGTGAAAACTGAAAAGAAAAGAAATTAGTGTAATCTGATGGTGTCAGCAGTTGGATAGTTCAATACAGTCTGCCAGACAGAATTAAGCCACATGAGATAGACCAACTCTTTATCGCAGTTAAACAGAGCAAACGGTTGCCCTCAAATCCACCGACACACCATCTGTGGCCCGTCACATTGTTCCAACAGAGTCTTATCAGTATTAAACATTGGGGAAGCATGTGAAATCACAAATACAAAACAAAAGATGCAAGGTGGCGACAGCAAGAAAAATAAATCAAATTCTGGTATTCACCAAAATGACCCGCGGTGGACTAATTTGGGGAGAAGTGGAGAGAAGAGATGCAGGGAAAGCAGAAATGGAGCTATTACAAAGCTCATGCTCTCTTCAGTCCAATCAGCTTTTGCATTCAGAGCTAAATTTGCTGGTAATGAGGGGATGAATACAGCAGAGTCATCACTGCCAACATGGGCTGGATTTTAATTGGTCATTCAGGCCGTTTTAGTGCGACTGGCATAGTTCTGCTTGTAGTTCATTAATTAACAATGGTCCATGTGCTGGGGTTCATGTAGGGCACATTTCCATCACATCGACTATAATTGAAACCTTAAGCCGTTTAGTTATGTAAATGACCTAAACTCATTGGAGGACAATATAAGTGAATGACAATGATGTCTGACCAGTAAAGTATAAATTATTGTAAGCTTATTACCACCACACTACGATAAGTCATAATGACTTGTAAAAGTCCTAATTATGACATAAAAGTCCAAATTACAATGTACTAACTCACAATGATGCAATAAAAAGTCATTACTATGAGATTAAAAAAGGTAAATAAAGATCTAAATTATTATATAAAGCCATAACCATAATCATTATTCAGAATCAGTCTCTTTTTATGTCAATATCTTGACGTAATGATATAATTTAATTTCTCTCTTTCTCTATCTCTCTCTCTCTTTATTTATTTATTTTTTTACTTTTTTTATGTAATGAGTGAGCTTTGGCACGATTTTCTTTTCTTATTTGGCAGAAATGGGCTTCCATACAAGTTCATGTTGAAACCAGGAATGCTTAAATGGTATAATAATTTTAAACGAAAACAATACAAAACATTTTTAAATTACATATACAATACCAACATACTATTATTTAATGTTCATTAGAAAACATTAGTTTTGGTTCTCATATTTTCATATGTGGCACACAAAATTTTTTTCTAGATATTTGCCAATAAATGTCATTTTACCATAAAATTACATTAATTAAAAAAAAAAAAACAGTTTAAGAAAACTTTTCAAGCAAAATATTTTACAAATAGAAGTTTGATTTATTTTAAATGTTATAACAATATACATTTAATGTTCTATTTTATTTATAAGGATAAAAACAAAAAATATATTTCATAACTGAAACAAAACAAGCGCTTGGTCACTTTTTTTTTTTTTTTTCTTTTTTTTTTTAATGTAAAATGTGTAGATCTTGTTCATGATGTAATGAACTCCAGCTCCTCTGCTAGGACACTTGCGTGAGCTTGAGAGGAACTGATTGACATCCATTCAAAATCACCTTGAGATCAGCTGGTTAAAAGTGACAGCAGAAATGTATTGTTCAGTGTCATGTTTGTTTATTGGACAGCGATTCTTTCATGAATAGGAACATTTTTATTATTATTATTATTATTTGAATGTAAAACAAAGTGAGTAATATACAGACAGCTGCGACCCATGCTGAGCCATTAACCTGTCTGTCCAATCACTTTCTGGGATAAAAAGAGGATTACACATGACTCCAATCATCAGACACACGTCTTAAAATCTCCAGACACATGTAAATAGTGCTGACTGGAAATGCTGTAATCACATAAAACACTGTAGGGATTTATAATGTGATTTCTGGGAATGATCAGGTGGTTTTGTTTGCTCTGAAGTAGTCAGTTCCCAAATACAGACAAAATGTTGCTTTTTCAGATTGTGTGAGTCAGATAACAGAATATCAAGAAAAGACTCCTCAAAGAAGACAACGTGTCAGTTTGACATGATCTAAAATAAAATAATTCAGTAAGCATAAAACTATGCTATTATGTGCTCTCCACAATTAGAGGTATTTATACGTTTAATATTAGCGCAAATAATTTTACGAGCGCAAACGTTGGTAAATCACATTGCATGATTAATTTTAATACATTCTTCCTTTATAAGTTTGCATCTGAAAGGGAAACTCCTACAAATGCATACATCAGACGAAAAATAACTGTGGCTTTTCAGCACTAATTCTTCACTTTGCATCTTTAGTGAATCCTCACAGTACTATTTTAATCACAAATATGGTTTGTGCTGGCTTAAATCTGGCCCTTAAATTCTTAAAAACTTTGTACATCAAAAAATGATAATTACCCTGATAATAAAAAGGCCACATATGCCAAAATCTCAGGACTCGGTTGTAACTTGGTTATTTTCTGAATGGCAATACCGTAGTTATGTCAGACTGAAAAAGTCTTGTGCATGTATTATTCTAATTGTCCATCTCTCACTGTTGTTTCAGCTGTGGAATGACAAAATACAGCTGCCAAATGAATGCATACTGCGTTTCTAAAAATAAACTTAAAATATGCCCTTAAGATATTCTCTACGAGGTTCAAATTCTCTTAATTTTTTGCAGAAACATAAAAACGAGAGCATACTCACAGCAGGCATTTGACTTGGCTCCAAGGTTATTACTGGGGATGCCAAAATAGTTATCGAAGAGATGAGGCCAACCATTATTGTCTCCTAGAAGAAAAACGACATGAAGTAAAAGGTTACTGAATCAAACACATGCAGCTTGTCATTGTTAACAAAGCTGTTTGCTGTGGCACAGATGTTCACAGGTGTGACGGAGAACACACTGATGGTTCAGTAAAGCCCACAATGAGAAATTCTAATGACTAAGAACCATTTCGCAGGGTCTTTAGTTGAACAAATATGCCTCCACGCATTCTCTCAGGGGAAGTTGTATAATACATAATAATGCATTTGGGTTTGTTCTTTTTTAAGAATCATGTTAACCTACTCAGCAACCTCTGTCAATCATCTTGACACTGTTTGCCAACTACAAAAGTCGTGGAGGAGGTGGCATGCAAATAGGTGTGACTTTTTGTGCCGTTTCCTGTCTCCTGACACCTCACACTTAACATCTTAAACAATGTAAGCCCAACCTTCCAGCTCACTCAATACACCTTCATCAGTCACTGTCAGAGGGATCTCATTCATATTTGTAAGTATTCAAATGCAAAGTGTTCATGTACAATATCACTCAAAAGTTTTAAGGGTCAGTATGTTTTTTTTTTTCTTTTCTTTTTTTTTTTACTTAGGAAATAATTTTCAGCAGGAATTAATTAAACTGATCAAAAAATTAGCGTAAAGAATTCTACATTGTTACAGAAAGTAATTAAAATAAATACCATTCTTTTCAACTTTCCATTAATCAAGAAATCCCGAAAGAATTATCATGGTTTCAACAAAAACTTTAAGCAGCACAACTCTTTTTAACACTGATAATAATAAGAAATGATGCATCAAATCAGCATATTTATCAGCATATATATGATTTCTGAAGGATCGTGTGACGCTGAAGACTGGAGTAATGCCTGCTGAGAATCCAGCTTTGCTGTCACAGGTATAAATTAAATTTAAAATACATTCAAATAGAAAACCGTCATTTTTAATTTTAACAAAATATTGCTGTTTCTATAGTATTTGTGGACAAATAAATCTTTGGCAAGCATATAAGACGTCTTTCAAAACATTACAGTTTTTTTCAATCGCTAACAAGCGCTTAACCATACTTCAGATACTTTTTCTAAACTCTTAACACAGACTAACACCTACAAAACACAATTGGCCAAATGGATAATTTTCTTCTCAAAAACACATTTTGTTAAATATATACTAAATCTTCATTTCAAAATAGAACACATCTTTCTCTGCACAAACCAACTTTACCAAAACACTGGAAATCTGACTCAAAATTAAATTATTCTGTCAAAGAATAACACTTGTTTTCACCTCACAAGGTACATGCAGTCAATCAAAGTACACCAGGTTTCAAAATACTGGCTATTGTTGACACTACAAAAACTGAATAGACTTTTCAGTCTCAGTTTTGCAGGTATTTGCATGCAAAACATGCAATTCACTGTTTTACACTAAATTTCTTGGTTAGGAACTGTATGTCCAAATGTACAGTAATGTTCACATTCAAAAGCATTCCAGTAAAAAGCTATTTTTTCCTTTACTGTTTACTGCAGGAGGTACAGTAGAAACACGGTATGATAGAACAGAAAAGGTTTGACAGTTTTGCCTACAGTGAACAAAATATCCATAAAACACATAAGAGCATTCTGAACAAAAAAACAACAACAGCAAAAAGCCCAGATAAAAAAGGATGGGGGGGGGGGGGTAAAATAAAAACAATCTCTCACTGCTCCTCTCACTGCTCCTGCTCCTCTCACTGCTCCTGCTCCTCTCACTGCTCCTGCTCCTCTCAGTTCTCCTGCTCCTCTCACTGCTCCTGCTCCTCTCACTGCTCCTGCTTCTCTCACTGCTCCTGCTCCTCTCAGTTCTCCTGCTCCTCTCACTTCTCCTGCTCCTCTCACTGCATCTATCACTGCTCCTGCTCCTCTCACTGCTCCTGCTCCTCTCACTGCCCCTGCTCCTCTCACTGCTCCTGTTCTTCTCCCTGGGCCCCTTGCTCTTACTCTTCCTCGTCCATACATTGCAGTGTTTCTCTTTTTCTGTTTCTGTTTCCAAAAACATCACTCTTCAAAGTCCTCCTTTTATTGTATAAGTTTATTGTCTAAAAAATAAGCCCTGCCATTGAGTCTAAGCCAGATTGGAATCAGTTGTGGTTGGCCCAATTTACACAAAATAAATCAGCTAAGATATATTGTTTTTAAACTGATATCATTGCAGAAGCAGAGGTTTTTATACTGTATCTAAGGTTTGGAACATTGTTTTTGCTATTGTGGGATGTTGTGTGTTAACATTTGTAAATACTACAAAAACGATCCATAATTTTGTTGGGAGGTATAGCTTGTCTGTTCAGAAAATGTAAGCATTGTGGAAATGTGTTCAATGACTCCATATTGTGTGAAAACGACATGAAATGTGTGAATGGTATGGCCACAATAGATAGATGCTGTGCTAATTGTGTTTAGAGTTTTGAAAATGTGACAACTGCTTGGACAAATGCTTGTTAGCGACTGAAAAAAACTGTAAAATAAATCTTACACTATCTTAACATAAGTGAAGGAATGAGTTCTAGAACAAGAATTGATATGAATATCTAATGTAGCACTAATGACATGATGAAACCATAAATCCAGCACACATGCTGTTTACACTGCAGATGGAATCTGAAATACAGAATGTAACGATGTTAAAGGCAGACTCAAGCTGGGTTCTTAATGCCAAACATGTCTAATGGTTCAACGAACAGCACATTCTCAGCCTGACCATCTTGTTTATAATCCAGCTGCGGACGGAGCATCAACCTCACAACCCAGATGGTCAACACGAGGGAAACCTGACCTGCTAACAAGACCTGTAAAGGGCCAGGGGAGTCACACTGTCCTTCAGCAGTGAATTAAACACATTCAGTGCTGGCCATTAAAAGTTTAGCAAAAATATGTCCTTCATGCGCCGTTGTGCAAACCCAGGAAAATGCATCAAATTTTCTGCAAAGTATAAGGTTGTTTCTTTAATTAGGAGCATTAAAATATTTTGTGTCATGTGAAGGTCACATTTGGAACATTTGGAAACTTTTTAAACTGTTTCATCATTGCTAATTGCTTTTTAATTGTCTAATGTCTAACTTTACACTCAGACTCAGACTATGTTACAAAGAATTTAAATGATAATAACTTTCAAATAATTGAAAAAAAAAAAACATAATCATTTTGGTTTTTTTTAAACAACGCATTAACCTTTTACTTTTCCATATTGTTTTGTTTAAACACATACAGCTGTCCCACAGTTCCACTACATTTAATCATTTTCACCATGATCAAGATCAAGCTGTGTCTTTGTTTTCAAATTAAAATTAATATATTTTGAAGATACACAAAATGCTATCTACTGTATAAATTAGCATTTGCAGGACAAATTTCTGTCATTTTATTCCAGAAATATGTTTAAAATAACAGTAAACTGTCATTTAGTGATTGAATAAATTTAGTGATTAAAGATGCATTTAAACCCACAGTTGAGAATTATTATCTGATAAATTAGTTACCAGTGTGATTTAACTGGATTCTTAAAAGTTCTCAAAAGGTTGTAGGGAAAGTTATAGAGATGTTTTCTTATAAAAGTCATTTCCTTAGTTTGAAACTAAAATTGAAATCAGCCTGACAAAGAATATTCAGTTTGAATATTAACTTCAGCCAAGTTTAACCAAGAGAATGACTTCAGGAGTCATTAATGATAAACATATTAAATTTTACTTAGTGTTGTAGGATAAAGGAAATGACTTCTGCAATGCTGAAACATCAACACTTTGCTTGCATAGCTCATTATCTATCAATTTTCTATGGCATTCCTTTCGTGTCATGCAGGTAATTGATCATGCATGGGTGAAATGCAAATGTTAATTCAACATCTAAGCTGTACTACAAAGACCTCAAACAGTCTTTGCAGTAAATAAACTTTTCCAAGAAGGTGAGCAATGTCAGGCAGCCTATACTTCAGCTCTATTGTAGATGCTTGGGTTTTATACAGTGTAAATTGCTCAAAATGTTAAATAAGTAAGGTTCATAGTAAAATGTTCATAGTAAATCAATTTCTCATTTAAACTTAAATGGCAAAATGGCAGTGCTGATGACTTTCATAAACTATTATGAGGGAAAAAATGGATACCATTCAAACATTCATAAACAACGAAGGGACCTGGCCAAAAAAATAATGAGCAATTTACAGGAAATAAAAAAATAATAATAAATAAAAAAACACATATATTCAAATATTGTTACCAAGACAAAAAATTAGGTCTGATTCAAATGGAATAAATCTTGACTGGCATCTTAAATTATATTCTCAATTAATTATTTTTCTCACAAATTATCTTGATTGCAATCAGGCTACAAAAGGATATTGTGTCTGTAAACATTTCAGTCTTGTCTAGACGCAGCCCTAGCAAAATCATCTGCCTTCAATTAAGGTTTAGTCATGCATTCTGCAAAAAAAAAAAAAAAAAAAAACATGCACACACACACACCAAAAAAACATGTATTAAACTTTGGATTGTTATGTTTTCCTGTCCATGAAAGTCAATGAACTTTAAATGAACTTCCTAATACACAAATTCTGTTGTTGTTTTTCACATTCACCTACTGTACATGCATGCTGCTATTTTTCTCTGAAGAGCTCAAAGGGAAAGCATTTGAAAAGATATGGAATGATTTTGAACACTATGACTGAATAAACAGAAATGTTATACATTTTTGGTAAATTATTGCTTTAAGAGATTATTTCGGGGCCTTTCATTTGTGGGCGAAGTACTACAAAAAAAGTAAACCCTTAGTAAACCCTCACAACTATCTTTTTCTCCATTTCCACTGGATGCATTCAGGTTCTCCTTTAACACTATAGTGCACACAGCATGAGTGAACAGCATTGCAATGAGTTTAAATCCATCATTGACAGGTAATGTTGCTATTTGTGTCCCAGCAAGGCTCTGACAGGTAATTTTCCCCCCTTCTAGCCTTATGTCACAATCACAAGAGCTCACACGCTTGGTTATATTGAGCAGTACTAAGGCCGAAATTAGTAAAAACACTATTATCTTTGCTTACAAGAAGAGAGAGGAAACCCATCTGAATCTTTGGCCTCAGCATTGATTTTACATACACAAGGACAATACAGTTTCATTACTCTATTGTGTTTTGACAATTTATACAGAAAGAATGGCTTTTCACTACTTACTGTATTACTGACTTTTAACAACTCATCAAGATTGATATGTGACATTGTCATCCCTAATAAATGAATAAGCATGTTTAACTGCTTTGTATAGTGGATAGAAGCAATTTTGTGGCTGTCTTGTGATAATGTTACCTTCAAACTATCATTAACTGCATGTAAAAAACTGTAATGACGATGCTTAAGATTATGCAAAACACATTTATTTATTTTATTTTTTTATTTATTTATTTAATCTAAGCATCACTGCACTGCACTACTCTATGCGTCATTGGTGGTCTTTTCAAGCTTTGCAAAAGAAATGTAAAATGACAAGGAAGATTCAGTGCAGAAATAATATCTCCTCCCTGTGTAACATTAAGATTAATGGCCTTGTTTATGTGGCTGGTCCATGACAAATTGAGCTTAATTTTTACAACAACAAAAAAGAAAAGAAAAAAAATAACGGTAATGACCACTGAGATGACCACTGCATTCTAGGTAATGCAGAACATAGCTTGAATCATTAAATGCTAACACATGAATAGTCATTAATCTATGAAAGTGGAGTTAGGGCCTTAGAAATATTGCGCAAAAAGGTGTAGTCCACATCAAAAGGAATAGAACATGAGAAATTAAGTAATATTTCTACATTTAAAAAAAGCACTTTTAACCTTGGGTAAAGGTATGCTTCAAACTAGGGGTGCTCCAATCACGATCGGCCGATCGTTATGCGCATCTCGTCAGTAAAGCCGGTTCTCTAATCAGCGGTTAATTCCATCAGGTGCGTGATTTCACATAGAGCAGCTGTTACTACACAGAGCCGTTGTTAATAGAGAAGATACGCAAATCACGTACATTTTCAGCGTTTATTGGCGCATCTTCTCAGTTAACAACGGCTCTGTGTAGTAACAGCTGCTCTATGTGAAATCACGCACCTGATGGAATTAACCGCTGATTAGAGAACCGGCTTTACTGACGAGATGCGCATTAACGATCTCCCGATCGTGATCGGAGCAGCCCTAGTTCAAACTTGTAAACAAAAACGACTTTTAAAAAATGGCTATTAAAAAATTTAGTGAGCTGTTCACTGCATACTGTACATGTATAAGTAAAAAAACATATAAATACACGAATATTGCATTTGGTATACATAGTGCATATATGGTGTTTTACTGCTACAAAAAGTACCGTAGATAATTCTCAGCCTTTATACAGTACATGTAGCATCTCTATCTCTTAGAAATCTATTAGGCTTATTGAAAGAATAATCTGTCTGGCTAGCCATTACCTTGAAGATTAAATCAATGAAACGCAAGATGAGTTTCTTTATTCCGGTTATTATGTCAATGGTGTGATATACTGTTATTGTCATGCTGTGTCACTATGATATGACTAATTCATCCAGCTGGGCACACTGTAAATATCATAGTTCACAGGCCATCCATTTCATAACATAAGGCTATTTTAGAAGAAAAGCACATATATCTCTGGGGGTTCGAATTCTAAGAAAAAACATGAGCATGTCACTGCATAACAGTCAAATGCTGCTTTTACATGACGTGCCACACACACACTACTACATAAACATGGTTCTCACTCACAAATGACCTTTCTAACAGATCTTCTAAGCCAGATTGATGTGGCATTGCCACTTTGTTCCATGGTGTACCTTTCATGGAGCATTTTAACAGAGAGGACCAAAAAACACAAGATACATAGCTTAAGCACCTGACTGTAGCTGACTGTAAACTGTGAAACTCAAGATTAAAAATATTTCGATTAAACTGAACATTTTTATTTGATTCAGGATGTTAAAAATATTTTGCACTTGAACACAGTACGGATATTGTATGCTTTATTAATAATGATGAGGCAGAATGAGTCAGTGTGCCTGAGTTATTCAATACATTGTCTAAAACTAGACAGTTGCCCTGTTAGAAACCTTAAAATGTAAACTTCAGGGCAACATATGATAGGAAGACATCAAGATATGAATTCAAGTCTGAATTCAATGCAGTCATAACATCCTATCCACTAAATTACCCTTATCTGGTTACTTTAGGACAGTATGCTGTATACTTCACTGCACCAGATAACGGAAACCAAACATTTTTAAAAATTCCTGCCAGGGTGAAGATTTTCAAAAACTCCGGTTGCAGTTTTTGGCTTGTGACGTCGGAGCCTACGCTGTTATCTCCACCTACTGGAAACTCTTTCAGGTTTCTGATTGGCCAACATGGTTTTACGGTAAAAATGTTGGCTTGGCATGCTCTTGACACTTGGTCAAAGCATGCGTTTGCATTTTCATGTGGACAGAGATAAAAAAAATATATATATATATATATATATATATATATATTGAAGGAAAAACTCCCGTTTTTACAAGTAAAAATACTTGTGTACATGTGGACATGGCCTAAGAGAGTTTTGAGTTGAGTAAAGAAACTATTGGAGATATTACATAAAATTGCCCTGAAAGCTTTAAATGTACTGAAGTTCTGCTTAATATTAACTGATCTGGCTGACGCTCCATTATAAAAACATGTATGACACACAAGTTTGTTTTTTTTTAGGCTTCGAGCGTATCCTGTTTCATGTTGGAGTGTGGTCCCCGGATCCCGGCACTCAGGTCTTGTTAAGTTCTGGTTTCGTGTCGGGTTCGGATTCTCTCACTCCATGTACTGTCTTGCTGTGGAGCGTGCGGTCTCGAGATCGCTTGGGCCATACGCTCTTCTGTCTGTGTGTGTTCTGTTTAGCACATGGTTTGTGATTGTCCATGTGCTTTCATGTTATGCTTTGTCTCGTGCTGTGTAGCACACAGCTTGTGTTTTCAAGAGCTGTGTGCTTTCATGTCATGTTTTGTATGAACACGTGGCTTATGAGTTCTCATCACCTGAGTGTTCGGGTCTTGTCTTGCACATGGCTGGTGATTTGTTTCGCTGTCCATGTGCTTGTGTTTTTGTTTTGTGTGAGCACATGGCTTTCTTGTTTGTTTCCGTGTGGCATGTGCTCTCATGTCTATTGTCTAACCCCACCCCTCTTCTTACCTGATTATCAGTAGATTGACTCGACCTGTACTTCCTCATTTCCTGCCTGATTTAGTTCCCTATTTATTCTCCCTCTGTGGTCTGTGCTGTGCTGGTTTGTTTTGTGTTCCCTGTTACCCCAAGTTGGTCAAGTCAAGTTGCTAGTCAAATTAAGTGTCTTGTTATTTTATTATTATTATTATTATTATTTTTAAACCTGACACTGATTTGATGTTTAAGAAACATTTATTATTATCAATGTTGAAAACCGGTGTGCTGCTTAATATTTTTATGCAAACCATAATGAAAATAAAGTTCAAAAGAATATACACAAAACGTGTATTTTAAATACAAATCTGCGCTCAGCACTGTAAACTATTATTTTTAACGCATCATTATTAGAAAACTAGACTAACCACATTTTCGTATTAAGTGAATTGCAGCCATTTTTAATGGACTGATCTAATGTTTCCCTGAAGTCCTCATAGTATGACTTCTATTCACAAAAGATGTCAATGAGTTTAATACTTTGGGATTAAAATATGAAAGTGCATCTTTTCCTTAACTATGAACTTTGGAGGCTGCTCTGCTTTGAGGGACTGACACAATCATTCCTTATGTCTTTTACCATGTTTTAATAGCTTTGAATACTTAGACTTCATATCGGGGGACAAACGGTTTATCAAGATATGTTTAAAGAGTGCCAGAGGAACATTTTCAGCTTTCCAATCTACCCAACCTTTCATTCCATACCCTCGTTTACTACCAAAGGATGAGAGAATGATGGGACCATTAGACAGCTGATAGACAATTAGGTGCCCTCCCTCAATCTGAGCCAATTTCAAACCAAGTGTCCCTCTACATTCTCTCTTGATGGGTTTCTAAGTTTGACAGGGTTATTTTCAATGGGGCCAACGGAAAAAAAAGCTGAGAACCATGAAATGGCAGCTTTGAAATACGCAAGATGAGAAAGATAACTGTAATTAATGTGCACGAAAAAAGCCTTGACACGTAAACCGTTCCACATACTGAGGTTCAGACAAATTATGACACCGTTGTGTTAGTCAGCGGATGTTCATGTACATGACAAATGCCCCTGCTGCATTCAATCATTTCTCTATTAAGCTACAGATCAGTACACTGTGTTGCTGCAAGGCTGTGTGCCAAAGGCTACTGAGTGTTAGTGTTAATGCTTAAACACAACTGAATTAAAGAAAATGTGCACCTAAAATATACTAAAACAAATGACTTCTTATTAGTATTTTCCTCACACTAAATTTTGTTTGACTTAAAAAGATTTTTGAAAAATAGTGCACTGTACACAATAATAATAATAATTTTTGACTACTTTTATGGTTCTTTTAGGATCTTTTAAGAGCATTATGTTGAAACCTTACATGGGATGTTTCACAGTCATAAAACTATCCAAATGTGTGTTTCAGGAAATACACTGTTCTGACGTTTAAGGTTGGTAGCAACCATTACTCCAGTCTTTAGTGTCACACAAACCTTCAGAAATCATTCTAATATGCAGATTTCTTCTTCTTCTTCTTCTTCTTCTTCTTCTTCTTATTATTATTATTATTATTATTATTATTAATGTTATTGTCAACAGATGCTTATTATTTTTCTGAAAGTACTTTTTTAGGATGCTCTGATGATTAGAAAGTATAAAAAGAACAGTATTCAGTTGAAATTTAAATATTTTGTAAAATTACAAACGCTGAATGAAAAACTCCTATTGACCCCAAGTAATGTATGGTATATGTGCTATGAATATACAGTGAAAAACCACTTCCACTCTAGAACTTTAATTTTGCTAACTTTAAGACAGCCTTCATCATGTATCACAGCAGACATTCTTTCTTTCCTGAGACAAATATCAAAAGTCAAAGCCAACATCGCTCAGTAATGCCCCTTAGCTTACAACTGAAGTGATGTGATAAAATGAAAATAAAAATGCTACATAGTAAAAAGTTGTGATAAATAGTTTTTTTTTTAGCTCTACAGGAATCATATTTTTATGTCAGTTAAAATCCTATTTTAGTTTATCATGACCATTTTCTACTCAAGGTCATTGCAACTCCAACGGATTAATTAATATGCATCAGCCTCAGTGCAAAAGGTTTCTGTGTGTGTGACGAAGTTTTAGGATGCTAAATATGAAAAAAAAATGGATACGACAGTTTGTGCAAGGACCTTGAGGGCCAGATTTACTAAACGACAATTTAGCGTGAGAGTGCAATTCCACAAAAGTGCTGATGAAGGGAAAATTCTGCATGTGATTTCCTTACAATGCACACATTAAAGAACACAGATGTAGCCAAACCATTCCCATATCTACCAAGAACAGTGCAAATTACTGCCTGCTTTAAGACATGTTTTTTTGTTTGTTTGTTTGTTTTTGTTTTGTTGTTTTTGGCTGTTAAATATGGCACAAATACCAGTAATTTGACAAGCGCAAATTTTAGAAAATCATGTTGCATGATGCATTTTAAAATCTCAGGTGCAAAAAATAACTGTCCATACCTTTTCAGCACTAATTCTTCACTGAGTCTTTAGTAAATCCTGACAGTACTATTTTAATGCCAAAAGACTGTTTGCGCTGGCACAAGCTGTTAGTAAATCTGTCCCTTAGACTTTCTTCTTTTAATCAGACCTTAGATTTAAACAATTCTCTCTCTCACTCTTTTTCTTTGGGCAGCTGTGCTTTTAAGAAACACCATTTTTTGCATGCAAAAAGAGCAATGTCGCTAGTTTGACTACTCCTTCCTCCAAAAATACCAGTGCAGTGTTCAGTGTAACAGTTAAGATCAGACTGTAATGCTCAAGGGGCTTGTTTAAAATAAGATCAGCCACCAACATTTGGATTCTACAGAAGGAAATGTAAAGTGGCAGGTGCAACTTGAAACAATGGGAAAGACATGGTCTGACGCTGACTAGTTTTAACAGTGCCATGCATACTGACATCCTCAAAGAACAGCTCAAGGTTGGGCTGACTTTCACACGTCTTGCTCTTACCATATATTTGGCAGTTGCCTTAAAGTTGTGAACAGTTCAGAACAAGTAAACGGCAAAACAAGATGTTTTTGCAGTCATCTTAGATTCCTCCTTATATGGAGGAATCAAAGAAAAATATTTCAGTTGGCTAAATTCAGATAAATGTAACAGTTGGCCAAATTCAATTACTTTGAATTTAATTGTATAAATTCAGTTAATCCAACTGAAAAATGTAGATGTAACCAGTCACTAGAAATTTCTGAGTTGGAGAGGTTTTTATTTTTTACAGTGTGTTATTCATACAATAACCAGAGGTCAGGAAAGATCCAAATGTCTATTGGCATTACTATACTGACAGGCATCAATACTCTCAATGATGACTTTACAAGTCACCATTTACTTACTTGTGGGATGTGTGGGGTACACTGTAAAAGAAGAGTCTTTTTGACTTTCTCTTGTGCTACAATAATTGATTTGAAATTCCAAAATGAATCACAATGTTAAAGTTGTTTAAATGGTTTTGTAACACTGAGACATGGTTTTCAGGCAGTGAAATTCAGGCAATACAGCAAAATAATTGAACCTAATTGGGAAAAGTGAGTTATAAATGACGAAAACCTAAAAACAAATTTTGGAAAATGATTTACTTATTTATTTTTTTCAAGCTGTGGATAGTCTCATAGAAGGTTAAACAGCTCAAAATTGACAGTAAAGACATTTATGATGATATGAAAGATTCCCATTCTATTTACCAAAGCGTCCTCAAAAATATATATATCAGGGTTTCCACAAAAAATATTAGGCAGCAAAACTGTCAACCAAACATGGCTGCTGAAAATTCACTCATGCCTGGCTCAAGTTCCTCCTCTGCTACGTTAGAATCCAGAGATAGAGATATCAGATATATGATTAAGACATTTCGCTCTAATCTTCTGGTTCAACCTCAGCTTATTCCCTCTGTCCTGATGAATTCTGTCAGAGATTTCCCGCTGGACCTCTCAATCACCAGAGAACTCAGAACTCAGAAACACATATTCCCCCATTCGCCGCTACTGGGGAAACGCAGCTCGCACTGTTTATGTTTAAACTCATGCTCTGAAGCTCAGATGTAAATAATGTCAACTCCAAAACCCCTGCAGATCAACAACACTGATCCTCACCCCAATTAGATAAACAGTGATAAAAAAAGAGAGTGTCAAACTGATCGACTTTGAAACATTCATTAATGTTTGCAGTGCCTTATTTTTTATTCGTTCCACTCATCTGAGACACTCAGTGTCTTATTACATTTTCTGGATTATAATGAGATTGTGAAATTCAAGCCAGTCAGAGTTATTTTTCTCTCCCATGCATCTCAGATCTTTAGTCTAAGGTACATTAATGGAGATTACACAAACAGAGATAAATACAAAAGCTTTTTATACACACATACACACACCTCACCTCAGCTCAAATGGACTGTCAAATCCGCAATCACTCCAAAAACTGTATAAAAATGCAATTATTTACAATTTGCACATGCTTATTTGTGCATATATTGCCTATGATATTTAATAGTGAAAGCATATAAAACATTAACATACAAATTAAACACAATTTTTAATTGAAAGATGGAGATAATTAGTCTAAACAAATAATAATAAAGGCAATCATATTTAATGAAATTCAAATGATTTAGAAAATCAGCATCAAAGGATTCAGAAAATTAGCCTACATCTCTTTTTATCTCTGAAGACCACAGGTACAAGTGTCTACATCTTACCAGCTGTTTATACGTTTGTACTGAACATTATTTATCCAAACATAAAAAGATGCATGTGTCTTATGAAATCATACGACATACGAATAATGAATATTAAGGAGATCAAGTTGCACATTCTCATCATAACTCATGCAATGTAAGTAAACTTAAGACTTTAACTGTCAAGAACCTTTTTTTTATATTAATCATATGTCTAGGCACAGAATTATTATTATTATTATTATTAATAATAATCTGTTTAGGTAATAATTAATCATCTCTATGTCCCATTAAGCTTGCAAAGAACACATTCAGCTTATTCAACTTGATATAAACAAAATCTCCTTACTTCCAAGATACAGGCTTTGATACAATTGTTCATCAAAAATATAAATTTTTCATAAAGATAGTTCTGGATGGCAGAGTCAGCCACTTGTAGAGTCAAAAGCATTTGTAGGTCTTGCTATTTTTATTTTAAAATCTTTGAATGGCCACTGAGCTTATATGAAGTCATAATTTATTAATTAAACTCTAGATTACTACATTCACCAATTTTAGATAACATATATCTGAACAACGAGAGAGCAGCAGGTGTGGGTCTGGCCTGAAATTAGCAGGGAAGCCTCATGGGAAAACAAGGCTGTTTCTGAAACAATTGATGTTCAGAGCAGAGAGATTGCGCCCCGTGTTACCATCCTCACACCAAAGCCCAACTTAAAAAAAAAAAATCTGTACTCTTTTGTTGCGAAACATTTCAGTTTCTATGAAGAGTTGTTAAGCTTTTTCAGTGTCACTGGTGCTTTGATCACTGTTTTCTAATAACTCCCCAATCAACAATCCGCTCATTGATCTGACTGCTGTTAGGTCACACATTTCATTTCATTCATTCATCCATATCTGCTTTGATAAAACAATCCATAAAACAACTGCAAAATGTAGGATTATGTTGCTTCAAAAACTGTTAATACCCCTTCAAGAGTACTAGATGAGTGAGACATCTTATTTAACTTCCTATGTGTCATTAAGATGATCTATTCTGAAATATAATGCATTATTCATCCACCCCTCTATGAACTACTGCACACTCAAGCATACCTGAATAATAATGTGTCTAGTTTTGTAAATGTTTAAGCACTGCATTTGCATATACTTAATTATATAATTTGATTATGTATTTTTCATACATGTTGGGCTATGAATTTGCAAACCATGCATAGCCTGCATGAATATTTACTACAAATTCATATGCTACAAGATATATACTAAATGAAACAGATGATAACGATAGATAGATAGATAGATAGATAGATAGATAGATAGATAGATAGATAGATAGATAGATAGATAGATAGATAGATAGATAGATAGATAGATAGATAGATAGATAGATAGATAGATAGAAAGAAAGAAACTACCAGTTTAGGCACTACATTATATTTTTACTGCTTTTTCCATTACATTTCAGCACTAAAAATGTACCAGTAACTGCAATCACTTTTCAATCACATACCTTGGGGGAACTGGTGCACGGGGTATGACCAGGGTTATGGGGCCCGCTGAGAGACAGCTAAATCAATTATTAGGTTAGCAGATTCATCTGAGTTGCATGCACCAATCAGTTTCTTCTGGCTTATCATTACGGCACCCTCACAGACCACCCACAGTCCTTTCACAGACTGGTTGATACATATTGCACACAAAACTGGAATGCATTTTTTAATAATTCCATGCTTCAATGAGACTGTAAACAAAAATGTGTTCAAAAGTAACTGGCTCAAAGCTCAGAGTGTTTGTGAAGAGGAACCTATCACTGGATTTGGAATGTTTTGCATAATCCAGGTTGCTAAAAAAAAATACAACATCATGAGTTTATTTCTTTTCATAATGTTACTCTAGAACCACTGCACTTTAGTGTGGCACAAATTCTGTCTCATTTAATGTAACGACCCCCACACAATTTAAAAGTGGTCTCAGATTCTCAAACTTTGCAAGGGCTAATGCAGCCACCCTTGTTTTATTTGTTTTATTTAAAGGTACCTTGGCCAAAAATGTGTAGTTCTATGATGAAATGTAATCTATAATTAAATGTAATTTAATTATAAATAATGTAATAGGTATATAATGAATGGACACAAAATCAATGCATAGCTTGGCACCTTATTAACATTGCATTCTGCATTTCAGGACCAAATCAAATTGATAGGATTTTCATCTTTTGCATAAAGCAAACCAAAAAAGAGAATTAATGATAATATGCTCACTGAATGCTTTAACTAATTTATCAGAGTCTGAAGTATTTTCAGCAGGTGCCTGGAGTTGAATATCCAACTGTGCATCAAGACCTTGTTGATGGGCTGTCCTTTAAAACTAGAAGGCAATTAATCAATATACTGAGATAATAAATGTTTCATTGTTCCTTGTCATGTAGAAAATCTCTTGAGAATTAAAACGTTCCTTGGAGAAAGCATTATATTAGTATTGTTAAACTCAAAAGCAAATGCAGCTGTATAAAATACAACATTACTTGATGAAAGTATTTATAATAAGCAAGTGGGATGATAAAGCAGTTTGTTGGCTGGCGAGATTAATGTAATGCTTTGTTTATTTGCTATTGCAAAACTCATAATCAGAAGAAAGCCTTGTGAGATATTTTGGATACGATGGATTACTGAGAGAGAATATCTCTTTTGAAATGATTCACAAATGAGACACAAAAGAAGATTTCTACAAGAAGAAAAGCCACTCAGAAGTCAAGGTTGGCTCCAAAAGGAAAAAAGCTTGAGACAAAAAAATATTTGTAATAGAATAAACCATCACCATAATGGAAGGCTGTCTGTGGTGCAGCGCTCTAACTTCAGTTTCCAAGATTAATACGATGCTAAATCAAAGCCACACACCATTATCGATGACAAAATGAATATGAGCCCAGATGGACTCTCTGTTCCTGAGGGACTCGGATTTTACAATCCGACAAAGCTCTTGAGGTTCAAAGCATTCAATGCAAAAATGACAAACGGCTTTCTTTGTGGCGTCACCCAGAGTCAAAATGTGCCCATGTCCCTGCCTTTCATCCTCAGTGGATGAGAGAGAAACAGAATGATATTGACTGCGGGTGGGCCCGCATCTCCACTTTTGTTTCATATAGAGATACGATTGTTTATCCAAAACTTCATTATCCATCAAATCTCAAAGGCACTTTTCCTTCTCTTCCTACTTTGAAAAATACTTTTATCATCTTTTGGGAGCTCAAGTACAGCTTATCATTTAGGTCACTTGGCCTTTCATCTATATCCAACTTTTCGCCAAAACAGCGAGAGCAAGCGTCTTCATGCCAGGTGCTGAGCCTGGATAAATCATGCCTATCGTTTACAGCGATATCTGACAGTGACCTTTCTGGCCCTGAAAAGGTTTTGATAATAAAGTTACGACAAGTGGAATGCGATAAGAAAGGTGGAAGTGGAATTTCACATGTTCAGAATACCAATGGCAGGGATTTGGAAAAGCATTAGAGGATCCCTCTCTTCCTGTCTATTCCTGTTCTGCTTGACTCAACACACAGGTCTAAGCAAATGTCTTAAGATATTATGTACACTTTGACATTTTTCCTTCGTCCTGACCTTTTACAGTCTGGTGCCGACACAACGGCTTTTAATCTCCTCCCTGTTTTCCATCGTACAAAGGCCACTAAAGAGAAAAAGACAAGGTTAAACATGGTGCCTGCCGCTGTAGGGGCCAAATGATGACACTTAAGACTGAGTTTGATACAGTCGCTGTGACAAATGCCGTGAGACATTTGCCAAACAGCAGGGCACACACCGTTTCTGAAAAGTATGACATTATCAAAACTGTCTTCATAACCACTAGGGTCACTGTAGCATGTTTATTAAGTAAATGATTACTGAAGAATCAATGGGAAATTACCACCTCTTCACAAAGTAAACAGCACTGTGGTTTTATCTTTTGTATATATATATTATATATATATAAAAAACCATTAGCAATTGTTAACAAGTCCAGGAATGGTATTTGATTTTGAAGTGTGTGGGTAATAAAAACTTAATTGGTTCTTCATTAGTGCTTTGTCAGCAGATTCCTTTGAGACTATTAGAAGATAATCCTGTGTAGAAAAAAAATCAATTGGGGCTTGGGACTGGAGTCCGATGATAAACCCAGCTGTTTAACTACAAGGCTTTCCCTTATTCAGAGTGATGGATGAGAAGGTAAATTAAATATAACAATTTGTATAGATGAAAACTGCAGAAATCTATGTTTCAGTTTGACTAGAAGTGGAAGCAAAGTCAACTGACATGGTTTACCTCACAGACATAAAATGGAGAAAAGAGAGAGAGGCAGAGAAAACGAGCAGAAATAGTCAGAATCAGAAAAGAAGAAACAAAGCACAAGAATCGAAAGCTGAGATGCGAAGAAAAAGAAAGATATGAGGAGAAAATATTGCAAGAATAACAGATACCAGGGAAAACGCAGAATGGGAAAATACGTTGTTATGCAATAGGGTACCTCGCATCTTGTTTCTTTATTGCTGAATACTCTTAATATTTCAAGATGTTTTATTTCAAACAATATTCAAATGGTTGCCTGAGAACAGGGCTCTTTTAAAAAAGTTCAAATATATAGTAACAATGACTGCGAAAGTGATATTGCTTATATACAACAGTTCAATAATAAGCACTTCACAAATAACTTTAAATTGCCTTTTAGATTGGCTCTATAAAAGAATTGCCATCATTGATACACTGAACTGACAATCAGTCTGTCTGCAACACTCAACACAACACAAACAGAGTGAAAAACACATGAAAAGTTCCAGTGCTGCTAAAGCTGGAGTACATGTCTACATTTGGCATCCATTGTATGTTGTATGCATCACAGCAAATATTACAAATACTCAGAAATGGTACAGGGCATGTTTACTGATTATGGGTTCTTATTGCTTTTTAAATGTCGCACTGCTCGCGTCTAATGTAGTAGACAGGGTGTTATATCACCACTCTTGGAAGGTTGCTCAATCAATGAGATTAACTGACCAAAAATAAATACATTTATTCTGTCTATGTGTAGTATTAAAAAATCTGTATCGTGCAGTTTAAACATCGGTGTTGCCAGAGAAAAACATCGGATTTAGATAAGCAAATCTATGCTCAACACCACTGGCTTACAGTACAAAGTAAAAAAAAAAAAAAAAATGAAAAATAGCACACAGGGGAAATGACAAGAGACTGACAGGAATCAATCTGAACTAACCACAATTCTCCTCATCTGCCTGATTCCCACAGTCGTCCACGCCGTTGCAGTGTAGCAGCTGAGGAAGACAGGTACTGAGGTTTCCACAGGGGAAGTAGCCCAGCGGGCAGTGAGCCGGTCCTCTGATACATTAAACATGGTCAGCACCACTTCAGAAGAGACAAAGACAAAGAGAAGAGAGAAATTGAGCATTATAAATGCAGTCTCAGGTTACAACGTTGCATTGGTCTGTTTCTTTGACTGTGAGGTAGTACCTTTTTCACAAATATAGTAGTATTTTTATTTTAACTAAAGTAATTCACAAAGATTTCATTACATATGAATTCAATTTTAATATGTTAAATCACATCAACTTATTTTTTTTTCTCATGTTAACTTGTAATATAGTATACAGTAAACACAATACCCCCAGACATTGTGCAGTTTTATAATTTTTTCAAAGATACAAAATATCAGAATAAACTGAAAGGTTAAACACTATTTTCACACGTATAACTGGAGGCCTCTAAAAAGATTTCAAACCTGCATTATAAAGAAAAATAGCCTATTTAAAATGCAGATTGAAATATAACTATTTTAAATGAACAACACAAAGCTCTTATGCTGCAGCTGCTTTTTTATAATGACCGTTAAAAGTCTAAGAAATGTTTTATTACTCTTCACTGAACAGTTCATCACAACCTTCTGTTTGTCTCAAATTACTGCAAGTCATTCTCAAGGCAACCTATAGATCTATGAATAAACAGCCCAGCAGAAGTAGTAGTTGTGTGTCAACATGAAGAATTGCTGTAGTGTAGCAAAAGCTTTGGGGGGCAGACGGTGCACGGCGATTCATCACACAGGAGCTTTTTTTTTTTTCTACTTTCTTTATTTTCCAAATGGGAGTAAAGCACGCTAAGGTCTAGGTTGATTTATATAACAGAAAGAAATGAGATACGTTTGAAAATCATCTTATTGAAAAGGTAGCAAAAAGTTTGTAATAGAGTGATACACACACACAATACACTTACTTCAGCATAATAGATGATTCTGCTCAGCATGTGTATACACTTACTGTAATTTCCTATTCATTTAAACACACAAATACATGATGTGTAAAAGATAATTAAGAACTACTACAATCAGTTATTACACTACTAATTTCCATTCACATGCTTATGAATGGAGGTCAATTCTGGCCTGATATCATAAAAATAAAAATGTAGTAAGCTGGGTTTAGTTAAATAAAACAAATGATGCAATCTATGAGCAAACCACTGTTCCATTTGCTCCCTTCACTTCATTTGTTTTTTCAAGGAGTAAAAATCTCTAAATATATTCTTGGAGGACCTGCATCTCGTTTCAGCTGTATTGAGTTATGCTCGGATCAAGACATTTATCTCCGATAAAGTTTATCTGCTTTTGAGTGCCGATTAGGACAAATCTTAAACCATACAGTAAGTACAAATTGGAGAACACAGACTACACAGAAACAATCACTATAAGACACAGCTAAACTATGTTATTATTAGAAGCACTATCAAATCAATGGAATTCATTATTTGTGAAGTTTATTGATAAAGCACTAGATATTGAAATACACACATATGTGTTTTTTTTTGTCTGTCACAGTGGGGACTTCTGACTTTTGTTTTTATAGACCTACTAAATCCAACATATTTCCTATCCCCTAACCTATCCCCTAAACCCTAACCTTTCAGCAGTTTTAACTTTAATTAAAACATTGTTTTTTTATGTTTATCCAGCTGTGACCGTTGGCTGGTCCCCTTGGTGTAAGCACAACTTGACACACTCACTTTCACACACAAAACCAATACGAAGTGAAATTTGTGAACACAAGGTGTATAAGAAAGGAGAACAGGATGTGGTTTTTGCTCACCTTAAGTTACCTAGACAGTATTTGTAGCATCACAGGTGCATTTACAAAATGTTGGCACATGTAGCTATGTAGCCAGCACTGTAGGATTTGATATAGCCTTGATGTCATTGATGTGGCCCTATTATTTTTATTACAGAAAATGTTTAAATAGGCTAGTTAGCTATATTATAGGCCGAGGCTAAATAATCCTCGTTCATCCTTCTTCAAAACAGCCAAATTGATTACGTACGTTACTTCAGTTACTGAACGCTGAAATGCAGAGTCCGACTTAAGCCAATTAAATCATTATCAAAGTAGCCTAAAAGTTTAGGGGAACAAATACTAGTTTATCTATTCTTCTTTTTTTCATACAAGCTTATATAAGTGTTTCAACAGCGTTAAACGTTTCACTGACCACAAAAGTTAGATTACAAGTTAGTCAGGCCGCGCTAAATATACGCTCGCGAACAGAACTCGCCTGTGCGTGAAGAGGTAACCATAGCAACACGGCTCGCTCGTCATCCAGAACGGATGCTGTATTGACAAAATATAAGTGCTCTCATTATCACCCCATCATTGTAGAATAACATATCTCCAAATCTTCGGTGTTTTGTTCAAAACGTATTCAAGGGAAAAAGCTTTTAAACTGTCGCCAAGAAGAATAAAAATGACCAAAAGAAAAAGTAGATCGGCTCTCAAGGTTAAATTGCACATGGCAAAAGGGGTAGCCTAACAGTAAAATAAAATTAATCAGTATCCACCCAATGATCGGCAATGCATCAAAACGAAACGAAAATTTATCAGTTCTCACATGGGACAAAAAACTTGAGATATGAACTATTTTTGTAATTATAAGCACTTATAAGCAGTCTTAATAGTGAAAGTAAACTTAATAGTGAATTTAAACTGATTACGAAATTATACTGGCTTTCTCTGACTGCCTGACTGACTGACTGACTGACTGAATGAATGAATGAATGAATTAAATGAATGACTGACTGGCTGAATGAATGAATGAATGAACGAATGAATGAATGAAACACAAGGTGAACTCACCCGACACTCCGCACATCAGGATGCCGGCGAAGTGAACTTGCATGGTAACGGCGCCGACTGAGGATGTGATGTCCAACAACAGTTGAGATCCCTGCGTGTGCTCTCTATTTCACCCTCACTGATTAAAAACAAGACTTGTACAGTCCCTGGTTGTCAGCCTCCTCTAAAAAAGAAAAGGAAAGTTGTGTGCGAATTGTAGGATTCGGATCTATCCGTCTGACCCGCGCAGATGCTCAGTGCGCTCAGGTGCGCGCACGGACTGAGTCTGGAGCGCAGAGAGCGCACTCACATTCACCCACGCACGGAAACCTGGGGGGAGGGACTTTGCGATGAACTACATAGCTTTTCTTCAAATCGACAAACAAGTGTAGGGGTGAGGTTTCATTTAGCAACAAAATGTTCTTTCAAACTCGACACACTGGTATATAAAATTATGTGATAGTTCATAAGTGTGACTCATCTTAGTGAATAGAGTAGGCTACCACCCAGACTTCTTGTCTGCAGGCTTTTATTTTTATGCCTGACCCTTCCTTAGCTGCTCACAAAATGCTGTCAAGACGACCTTTCAACAGGACAAGCATGACTCATCACACTCTCTCTGCCCAGTTCACACATCTCTATGACATTTCTCCCATGAATGGCATAATGTCGTAAACCCTGGATGAAGAAACACTGTGGCAGCTTGTCCTTGTGTAACAGCCAGAACTTGACCTTCAGACAGTCAAGTCCAGTTCTGGGTCACCGACTCAGTGGGGAAATTATCCCAGTATCAGGCCAGACAGTGGTGATCAGAAAAGGATTGTGAAGTCACAGATGGAGGCATTAAAGCCACATGCATTTTCTCAGCTTTTTTAACTTACATTCTGACGGCACCCATTCACTGCACAGAATACATTGGTGAGCAAGTGATGCAATGCTAAATTTCTCCAAATCTGTTCAAAAAAAAAACAAAAAAAAAACTCATCTACATCTTGGAATACCTGAGGGTGAGTACATTTTCAGCAAATGTTACATTTTGAACAAACTATTCATTTTAAAAATTAATTATCCAAACGAGCCCTATTTATATTTTGGTGATATTTGATGCAAGTTTTTTTATAATAATAATAATAATAATAATAATAATAATAATAATAATAATAATAATAATAATAATAATAATAATAATAATGTAACCAGGATGAACTTCTTAAGATTCATTCAAAAGTGAGTCAGGAGATACTGCTCTACTCTAATCGAATCCATCACTTGCTCCATTTCCTCAAAGTTTCCACACACACAACACACACACACACACACACACACACCCTAGGGAGAAATATGTTGTAATAAAAGAACCCCTTGCTCTTTTAATTCGGAATCAGCTAATTTACAGCTAACAGCTTGAATAAGTTTACAGTGAGCTCTCTTTAACCTCCTTCTCCCTCATGACCCAATATTCAGTGATTCCTACAAAACAGCCTTCCCATTACAGCAGTTATCTCAGTGTACTAAAACAGAAATTCATCTAAAATATAATTTAGCTTACCAGGCAAACTGCTCCTTGTTCTTTGGGGAATAATTGACAAGAGAAACTCCTGAGTGGCACCTGTCAATCTAGAATGGCCATTCTAGCAATCTGACACTATTCATTTTAATCTCTCTTAATCTTAATCTTATTGAATGCTATTTGCTTGGTACAAATTCAATCTCTGCCAGTTTGACACCGACCCTATTTAAACTCTAACAAATGCAAACCAGAGAGCTGATTTTGCAAAGCAGCTAATCTCAGAGAGGGAATATTTTCCAAAAGAGCTTCATCACTGCTGTGCTTTCTGGGCATGCTGAAGAAATTAAAATATGTTCTAGGCAATTGCTTTTAGACACATCAATGAAAACTCAATTATGAGGAAGCAAATCATTGAAATAATCGTTCTCACACAAAATGTGCCAACAACATCAGTTTCTATTCTATTAGCTATGGTTGCTTAGAGATGGAGAAAGCCGTAACGTGTATATACCATCTTCCTTGTAACAAAACGTCTGCGTCTCAACCAGTTAAATGGCATTTCCCAGCATACCTTGCACTTAACTATCAGCACTTTATCTCTGATTCCCCTCTCACTAGTTTTCTGTC